>NW_006432491.1:1755926-1801943 GCF_000325575.1 Pteropus alecto | reverse complement strand
TAATTTATAATAAATGTTATAATTTATTTCTGGAATCTTAATTCCATTCCACTAATTTATATATCTGTGCTTATGCCACTATCATATTTCTTTATATTGGTGACCAATATCATTCATATTGATAATTGAAAGTATGAGTCCTCTAACTTTATTCTTTTATTTTAAGATTGGTTTGACTATTCTCAATATTTTTTTAAATTTCCTCATAAATATTACTATCATCTCAGCAATTTTTACAAAAAAGTCATCCGGGATTTTGATAGGGATAATATTTAATCCATAGATCAATTTGTGAAGTATAGCTATCTTAATATTGTCATTTAATCCATAAAAATGAGATGTCTTTTTATTTATTTAGATCTTTAATTTTCTAAAACAAGGTTATAGTTTGATTGTATATTTTGCACTGTTTTCGTTAAACTTATTCCAAAGTATTTCATTATTTTTGATGCTATTACAAATGAAACCTTTTTCCTGATTTCATTTAATAAAAATGGATTTCTGTTATTCCATTTTCTTGGCTAATTGCCCTATTAGATCCACCTGTTAAGAACAGAAACTCTTGTCTTGTTTCAGAACTTATCAAGAAAGATTTAGTCTTCAATTATAAAAACATTGCCAGGTGTGTGTTTTTCATAAGTGATATTCATCTAGTTAAGGGAATTGTCTTCTATTTCTAGTTTACCAAGTGTTTTTATAATGAAACAAATATTACATTTTGCCCAAGAATGTTTCTACATCTATTAAGATAACGAGGTTTTACTTTTTTTTATCATGAGTTTCTCATTAAATGTATCTATTTTTATAACCGTTGTTTCTTCCCAATGAATTATAAATTCATTATAAGACATTCTTTGTTAGTAGTAATTTTTTTTTATATTAACCTGTTTCTATGATATTCGTATAACCATGCCAGCTCCCTTAAGATTATTGTTTGCATGTTTTATCTTTTTCTGTCCTTTTACTTACAATTTTCATGTATCTTTGAAACTAAACTCTATCACTTATAAAGTATGTATAGCTAAATCTTTTGTTTAATACAGTTTCACTATCTCTGACTTTTGATTAGATTGTTTAATCCATTTATATTTAGTGACATTGATAGGATTCCATTTATAATTAATAAGCTTTTGTTCTGTACGTCACATATATTTTTGTTGTCTTCTCCTTTTTACTCCATTTCATTATATTAAGTGCATATTTTCAAGTGTAATATTTTAATATCTCTAATTATTTTAAACTATATATTTGAAGCTTTTTCATAGTGGGCACTCTGGAGCTTACAGTATACATCTTAACTAGCTACTCCACATTAACACTAATTAAGTTCCAGTAAGATAAAGAAATTGTATTAGTATATAATACAATTCTTCCTGTGATATTGTGGTTTTTAAATGTGTATATTATAATATATAACATATTATATAATTATATAACATTATATTTTATATATTAATATAATATAAGAACATACTTTATAATATATATGTATGTGTATATATAATTAGTCTTTGTCCCTGTTCCTCGCACAGAGCTCATAAAACTCTTGGAATTTCTATAAGTTCTATAAAGTTGTCTCTTGTTATTCATAACAATCCCTGTTCAACCACACCTGAGTTTATATTAATAAGGTGGCTTTCAGATAGCCCTAAGAAGGAGTCACCAAGGAACCAGTCATGTCTCACTCTCCAATCTCCAGGGATCCGAGGAGGGGGGAATTAGTATGTGGGGTGAACACACACACACAAACGTTTATGAAGGCCTTCAGTGTAATAGAGAATAGAAGAAACAAAGAGTGTTTTTCCCATTCATCCTCCTCTCACCATTGAGTGGAGAAGGTGGATAGTTTGCTTCAGGGAGGGGCGAGGCGAAGGACGTGGAGAGAGGAAAGCCTGGAGAGGGAGCAAGATTAAGAGGAGTCATGAATCTCAGACCGAGGATCCTGTCATTCACTCATTCATTCATTCATTCATTCATGAAACATGTCCTATGCTGCAGACTTGTGAGGAAGAGGATTCAAGGTATTAACCGGGGCTGGCATTTTGTCATGGGTGTGGCTGCCCACAGGAAACCAGCCAAGGAAGAGTGGTTCAGAAAGTCCTGAAAGGCACAGGCCTCTGAGCATCAGCCGCCACTCCAGAAGGGGAGTGGGGAGCAATAGGGAGCTCTTTCCTAAAAGCTTTGGTACCAGCATGCTAACTTAGCTTCAAAAGCCAACGTAGCGCCTTGGGAAGGGATTCAGAACAAAAGGGAAGTGGTGGGGTCGTGGAAGGGGAAGGGGGAGAAGTGGGGAAGGAACCCCCAGTGGGCTGCTCTGAGGCATCTGTAGAGCTTAGGGAATCCTCCCCATAGCCCTATGAGATGTTTATGACCGGGGCTCAGAGAAACCAGGTCACTGGTAACTCAACCAGGGCCACGCAGGTAGCACGTGGACGAGCTGGTGTTTGAACTGGAGGCCAGAGGGGGCTCCTCTGTGCCACATTGCCTCCCGGCCTCCTGAGTTCCAATGCATAGAATGTGTGTGCCCAGGGCCCAGGGCACTGTGCTCAGGTCTGGCGAGCCCCACCAAACCCTAGTAGAGTGGGAGGAGATAGAGAGAAAGGCAACCAAAGTGACAGAAGTGACGGTGGGAGCGGCGCTGCAGTGAGGTGGAGGACAACGTTCACGCTGGGATACCGCCACGTGGCTCATCCTGTAAGCTAACATTTACTTCCTGGCACCTAGAGAGAGCGTTGTGAATATGTAAATAAATAATATGTATATCAGTGTGAGGGTAAATGGATTAATACGTTATTCTAATACGTTTAAACGATATCATACATTATTAATACATCTACTGGTATAAATTAAGGGCTCAAGAAATGTTAGCTATTTTGTGACTATTATTAGCACATGAAAAAATAGCCTGTGGGACTGACATTATTATCTCTATTTTACTACTGAGAAACAGATGGTTCAAGAAGTTAAGTAGTTTATCTCTAGAGATACAGCCCATAAGAGGTAGATCCTGGAATTGGAACTTTAATTTGAATTCAGACCTAACACCGGAGACCCCACCCTTAACTGTTAGGTCCTAGTGCCTTCTGCAAAACTAGAATGAGGGTCACGCACCCTGCCACTCGGGGCCCCTGTCAGAGAGGCTCGGGGGCTGGGTGGTGTGCATTTGGCATGGTGCAGCAGAGCTGGTGTACATACGAAGGGAAGACTGCATGTGGGGAAGAGCTAGAAAGTCTATGTGTTATGTACAACAGAGGATCGGTACCCACTATGTGTAAAGCAGTCTACAGACAACATACAGCATAAAAGTGGGCAAAGAATATGAGTGAGTAACCAGCAGAAGTCTTAATTACAGTTGGCATATATTATATTAGTTTTAGGTATACAACATAGTGATTACACATTTATATAATTAACAAAGAGATCACCTCACCCTGATGTATTGACTACACATCTGACACCATACATAGTTATCACCATATTATTGACTATACTCCTTATGCTAGACTTTATATCCCAATAACTATTCTGTAACTGCAAATTTATACTTCTTAATTCTAGTCTTTTTAACCAACCTCTCCCAACCACTTTTGCATCATTGTTTTCTGGGCTTGTAAGTCTATATTTCCTTCACCAGGTTAGAGAAGTTTTTCATCATTATTTCTTCAAATAGGTTCTCAATTTCTTGCTCTCTCTCTTCTCTTTCTGGTATCCCTTATGATGCAAATATTGGTATACTTAATGTTGTCCCAGAGGTCTCTTAAACTATCTTCATTTTTTTTGGAATTATTTTTTTCTTGTTGCTGTTTTGATTGGGTGTTTTCTGGAACACTAATTTGATCCTCTGCTTTATCTGATTTACTCTTGATTCCTTTTGTCATTCTTCATTCTTTATTATTTTCTTCATTTCTGACTGGTTATTTATTTTTTTCTATATCAATTTTTATGTGTTCTATTTATTTGTTGAAGTTCTCACCTTCTTCATCTACTCTTCTAAGTTCATTGAGCATCTTTATAACCAGTGTTTTGAACTCTGCATCTAGTAGATTGCTTGTCCCCACTTTGTTGAGTTATTTTTCTGGAGATTTCTTCTGTTCTTTTATTTGGGACATATTTCTTTGTTTCCTCATTTTGGCTGCCTTCTTGTGTTTGTTTCTATGTATTAGGTAGGACTGCTCTGTCTCCAAGTCTTAGTAGAGTAGTTTTATGTAGTGATGTCCTATGTGACCCAGTAACACAGTCTCCCTGGTCACATGAGTCAGGTGCTCCAGGTGCGTCACTTGTATGGGTTGTGTATACTCTCCTGTTGTAGCTGAGCCTTGATTGCAGTTTGCACATTCGCGGGAGGGTGTGAGAAGAAAAATGGCTTTAGCCAGGTTCTCTCCTGACACCCTTAACAGTTAACTTTCAAGTAGAAGTGACTCAGCACTTCTCCCCTTATGTAACCATGTGCTGGTAAGCATGTGTTGGCTTCCATTATCTGGCAGTGTGCCACTATTGTTTAACCTGTGTATATAAAGTCATTGCCACCCTGTACGGTTAACTATGCCCTGCTGGAATAAAGAGCTATGTCACAAATGCCTGCAGTTTTCTGCATTTTCTTCGAACTGCCTGAGCCTCGTACCTCAGAACCTTGAACCTGCCTCAACACCCTTGACATAGTCATGAACAAGATTCTCAAGTAAGGGAGCCATCTGCTTCACCAGAGGCCAAGAGGGACATGTGGCCCCCACAGAGTATGTGGTATCCTGTGCTGGCAATATTGATGACTTGGACTCCACCTGAGCAATAGGAGGTAGTTGTTAGGTCCCTGATAAGTATTGAAAAGGCGCTCGGCTCCCTGGAAGAACAGCTGCCAGAGAAAGCATGGGCTGTGGCCAGTGGAGTGAGCTGCATGCTCTTAATGGCTTTGAAGAATATGGATGAAGCTCTAGCAGAGGCTGCTCAGGCACAGAAGCTTCAGCAAAAGGCAGATTCCTTGTACACAAAGGTGCAATAACTGGAAGATAAGCTCCAAAGAATTCACCCTTGGAGTCACCCTCTGAGGTGGGGGAAGAGGTCCCAGAAGTCCACCTGCAAGTACAGCCCATTACACCAAAATGTAAAGCATGAACAATCCCTGGGTTCCAGAGGGGTGCAAGCTGGTGACCCCACAGTAATGGAATTCACCACATATACCACATATACACCTGCAGAATTGTGGGATATGAGGAAACAATGTTGGCAGTGAACTGATGAATCATTGCCAACCTGGTTGCTGCACCTTTGGGATGAGGGGACTGACAGTATCTCATGTTCTCTTGATGAGATAGAGAAATTGGCATCCATAATTGTACAGCCTTCAGTACGGTAGCATCTACATAATAGTCGCTGCTTAGCTCAAGGTCAAGGGAAACACACCTTGGTGGAATGGCTTACTGCCACTGTGCATTTTAGATTGATGCCAGAGAACTACCAGAGCATGTGAGTAAATGGCAAACGTATGCAGAGCTACTGCAGATTATTTATGAATTGGACATGCGATGAGCTGTGATTTATGAACTTTTGACAGATTTTAGGAAAGTTCGTAGCATGAGACAATCCAGGCTATTTGTATGGAAAAGCCACTGGAAGTGGTTTGGGTGAGCCTGCAAGTTGGGAGTAGTGGGGGTCTCAGGGAATCATCAGGTTGGGGAGACAAGTGTTACCTAGGTTAATAAAAACTGATACAGTGCCCACATGTATCCACATGCCACAGAGAGGGGAAGGCCCAACAAAGAAACAATGGATTTTGCCAGCACTTTTGGAGAAAGCTGCCCCTTCTTGCCCAGAAACTAAATTTTTAATCTCTCTCTGTATGTCCGTGGTGCCCTTCGAGCTGCTACTCCAGTGCTGGAACTCAGAGCAAGTGAGTTCATCAGCAAGTAAGTTTGTGCTCAGGCCCTTTAGGATGGATGCGTGCTATTCATGCAACCCTCCATCTCACTCAGCCACAATCTCCATTTTTTGCAGGCAAAAGTTGTGGGGACTTCTCTTCCCAGGTCTAAAACCCTGGGTTGGGGAGCCTGGTGGGGGCTTTAACTCCTCATTCCTCAGGGGAGACCTCCACAGCTGAAATATCTCTCCTGAATTTTAATCTCCAAATATGAGTATAGAGACCAAGCTGTTCAGAGTTTCCACCCCTCCTACCAGTTTCGAGATGGCTTCTTTTCTATGTCCTTTGTTGTAGGACTTCTGTTCAGTTAGACTTCAGATGTTTCTCAATGATGGTTGTTCTGTAGTTTAATTGTAATTTTGATGTGGTTGTGAGGGGAACCAAACACAGCATTTACCTACTCTGCCATCTTGACCAGATATCTAAAATTATTATTTTATACAAATTTATAAAGATGCTAAGAGAAGAAAAAGAGCAAATATATACATATATTTAAAGTTTTTATATATTAATCTTCCTTTTTACTATTTTGTTATTTTTTTCTTGTGGATTTGAGTTAATCTCTCATTATTTTATGTCTGCAATGCAGTTTTGTAATCATCCACATTTTTTTGTGCTGATATAAACATATTATATTTCTATATATTATAGACTCAACAATGCAATTATATACATATTGTGATATGCATTTGATTTTTAAATCAGTTATGAGAAGAAAATGGATAAATATGCAATTATACTGCCTTTTATAATTAACTAAATAATCTTTTCAGTATTTGATTTTTTAATGTACATTTGAATTACTGCCTGGAATTGTTCACTTTTTAGTCTGAAGCTGCAGTTTTGTTTTGGTTTTTTTTTTCTTTAGTAGTTTTATATTTCTTAGTTTTTTCCTTAGGTAGTTATTTTACTTTCTTAAAAAGTAATTAATAGACTTAAATTTGTAGAGTACTTTTAGGTTTATAACAAAACTGAGAACAAAATGTTTCCATATATTCCCTTCCCCCAACACATACACCCTCCCCAAATTTAATGATCTGAATCACATTTATTACATTATTTATTACATTTATTACATTAGTGAACCAGCCTTGACAGGTGATTATCATCTAAAGTCCATTATTTGCATTAGGATTCACACTCTCTATTGTATATTGAATGGATTTTGACAAACGTATAATGACATGCATACACTATTCTAGTATTTTATAGAATAGCCTTCTGCTCTAAAAATTCTCTTTAATCCACCCATTAACCTACCTTTCCTTGAACTAATCTTTTTACTTTTTCTATAGTTTTGCTTTTCTAAAGTGTCATATATTTGGAATCATATTATATTATGTAGACTTTTCATATTGACTTTTTATTTAACAATATCCCTTTAAGGTAACTATGCCTTTTCTTAGCTTGATAGAGTTTTTTTGTTTGTTTTTTGTTTTTTGGGGTTTTTTTGGCACGAAATAACATTTTATTATATAGATGTACCACATTTTGTTTGTTCAATCTCATATTAAAGGGCATCTTGATCACTTCTAAATATTGACAATTAATGATAACATCACCTTATATATCCATGTACAGGTAATTGTATGAATAAAGTTTTTTGATTAATTTGGGTAAATTACAAGGATCATTTGTGAGAGCATGTTTAGTTTTGTAAAAAGCAGCCAAGATTCCTGCATTATACTATAGCTTCCAAGATGGCGTACCATTAAGTAATACCAAAAAGAGCTAATGAGAATTTTTGTCCTCTCCATTTTTGTCATCATTCAGAATTGCCATATTTGAATTTCAGCCATTCTAGGAGTATACTGTTGTTGTTGTTGTTGTTTAATTTATATTTACTTCATTACATATGATGTTAAGTGCTTTTCACAGCATAATTGCCATATGTGTATAATCTTTGTTGAGTGTCTTTTTGGATCTGTTGTTCATTTTTTAAACTGGTTGCTCTATTTCTTATTGTTGACTTTTAAGAGTTGTTTGAATACTTTAGAAAACAGTCAGTTATCAGATATGTCCCTTGAAAATATTTTCTTCAAGTCTGTGGCATGTTTTCTTATTCTCTGTGGCTCTGCATAGCAGAAGTTTTTAATTTTAATGAAGCAAAAAGCAAACTTATCATTTTACTTTTTTTTATGTGTAGTAACTTTTGTTATGATATCCAAAAAGCCACTGACTGACAAACAGAAGATCACCTAGATTTTTTCCTATTTTATTTTCTAGAATTTTTATTGTTAATTTAGGCCATTGAACTATTTTGAATTAATTTGTGTACAAGGTATATGGTCTGTAATAGATTTTTTTTTGTGGGGGGGTGGAATTTATGTTCCAGCACTACTTGTTGAAAAACTTTATTTTCTAGTTTAAATTTCTTTAGCTTTTTTTTTTTTTAATCAAAGGTCAATTGTCTATATTTGTATAGATCTATTTCTGAGCTCTCTCATCTGTTGCCCTGATTTATGTGTCTATTTTTTTCATTAAACCACACTGTCTTGATTACTGTGGCTTTATAGAAAGTCCTGACAGTGTCTATAAAGTGTCACATAGTGTCAATCTCCAACTTTGTTTTCTTCTTCTATATAGTGTTAGCTATTCTTTTTTGTTTTGTTCTTGTTTTTTTTTTTTTTTTGACTCCATTTAAACTTTACAGCCAGTTTATGGATAATCAAAAAAATAACTTGCTGGTGTTTTATTTGGATAGCATTAAATGTATAGAGCAAATTGGAAAGAACAAACATTTTAACAATATTCAGTCTTCCTCTTCATACACATTGGATTTTTCTCTGTTATTTTGCTGTTCTTTAATTTCATTTATGTGTTTTGTGGTTTTCCTCACATAGATCTCATACAATTTTTTTTTTTTTTTTTGCTTTGTACATAAGTATTTTATTATCAGGGTTCTAATGTAACTAGCATTTTATTTTTAATTTTAATTTAAAGTGTTTATTGCTGGTATATAAAAATGATTAACTTTTTATATTAACCTTATGTTGTGTAACCTTGTTATATTAGTTGAGGAGCTTTGTTGTTGATATTTAAGAATAGTTTACATAGATAATTATGTTATCTGTGAACAAAGATTTTTCTCTTCATTTCCTATTTGTATATTTTTTTTATTTCTCTTCTCATTTTACTGTGTTATTTAGAACTTTTTGTATGATGCTAAACAAGAATAGTGAGAACAAACATCTCTGCTAATCTTATTAAGAATGCACCTAGTTTTTTGCCATTAAGTATCAGGTTATCTGTAGGACTTTGTGTATGTTCTTCATTATGTTAAAAAGTTTATTTTTAGTTTCTAAGAGATATTTTTTAAATCTTAAATGAGTAGTGAATTTTAAATGTTTTTTTCTATATCTATCTATATATAGATAGATAGATAGATAGATAGATAGATAGATATAGATATAGATATAGATATAGATATAGATATAGATATAGATATAGATATAGATAGATATAGATATAGATAGATATAGATATGATCATGTGAATTTTTTTCTGTATCCTATTGATGTGATAAATTATAATAACTTATTTTTTAATGTTAAGCCAGCCTTTCATACCTGGAAAAAATCCCACTTAATCATTGCATAATTATTTTTTGTTGGATTTAATTTGCTAATATTTTAAGATTTTTAAAAGTTTTTTCATGAGAAATATTGGTCTGCAGTTTTCTTTTTTTGTAATGTCTTTGTCTGGTTTTGGTATTGGGTCTCACAGGATGAGCATGAAAGTATTCCCTCTTTTTCTATATTCTAGAAGAAATTTATAGAATAGATATTATTTCCTTCTTAAATGTTTGGTAGAATGCACCAGTGAGTTTACCTGAACCTGGTGCTTTCTGTTTTAAAAGGTTATTAATAATTCATTGATTTTCTATATTAGATATAGGACTAATACAATTTTTAGATATTGGTCCATTTCATCACTATTATCAAATTTGTGAAAATTGTGGTGACCATAATATTTCTTTTATTATCTTGTCAATCAAATTATTAATAATGGTTTCTCTTTAATTTCTGATATTAGTAGTTCATATCATTTCTCTTTTTTATGGTTAACCTAGAAAGAGGTTTCTCAATTTTATTGTTTTCAAAAAAAAGTTCTTTTGCTTTTGTTTCTCTATCAATTTATTTTAAATTTTATTAATTTCTGCCAATTTTTTTTTTATTTTAGGAGATTTAATTAACTTTTTTATTACCTTTCTAGGGTGATTCGTCTGGTCATTCATTGATTTCACACTGTCTTTTCTACTATATGTATTAGCACTGTAAATTTCTCCAAGCATAGCTTTTATTGCATCTCACAAATTTGAGGGTTTATATTTTCATTTTTAATTACATAAAAATGTTTTTAAAGTATCTTGAGCTTTTTTTGACATATGTGTTATTTAGAAATGGATTATTTAATCTTGAAGTATCTTTTAATAATTCATTTCATATTTAATTCTATTGTGATCTGAGAGCAAACATTGTATGATTTCTAGTCTTTTACATTTCTTAAGTTGTGTTTATGGCCCAAGATGTGTTTTATCTTAGTGAATGTTCCATGTGAGATTATGGAGAATGTGATTCTGCTGTTTTAGATGAAATAGTCCATAAATGTTAAGTATATCCAGTTTACTGATAGTACTGTTGAGTTCAAATATGTCCTTACTGATTTTCTGTCTGCTAGATCAGTCCATAAAGGAATGTTTTTAAGTCTCCAACCACCATAATTGATTTATATAATTCTCCTTGCAGTTCTATCAGTTTTTGTCTCATATATTTTGACAATCTCTTGTTATGTATATACACGTTAAAGATTGTTTTGTCTTCTTAGGGAATTGATCTTGTTATGATCTCTGCTGTAACCTTGATAATTTTCCTTGTTCTGAAGCTTATTTTGTCTGAAATTACTATAGGTCCTCCAGGTTTGTTAAAAATTAATGTTAACATTGTATATCTACCTTTATTCTTTTACTTATAATCTATATGCATCATCATATTTAAAGCGTTATTTTTACAAACTATATATGGTTAAGACGGTTTTAATATACTTCAATAGTTACTGCACTTTATTTTATTTTTATTCTTTATTTTTTTAAGCAAAATCCATTTTACTCAGGTTGAAATAAACTACACAAAATTGTTTTTATTCACCAAAAATAACATCAATGTTTTCTGTATTACTCCTAGATAAACCATGAAACACAGTTTTGTAGATTTCCCAGTTTTGGGCTACAAATCAAGATGAGGCAGTAGATATAGTGATGGAAAAAGACAGAATAAGACAGGCAAATCAGTTGTCGGCATCTGCAGCCTCTAATCCTGTATTGACAATGAAACAAAAATATTCAACATATACCTGCTAAAAAGTTTATGAAGTTACAGGCTCAGCAAAGAAATGTAAACAAGAACAACCAGGTGTGGAACACAAGAACAACCGGGTGTGGAACAACAATGGCAGGCTTTCTCATTCAATATTTAACTGAAACTTTTTTTTTTTTAAGATCACTGAATAAAGACAAAATCTACACTGAAGTCCTTTCTTGACAAGCTCATGTATTTCTTTCACTGTCTAGTAATTCCCATAACTGTACATTACAGATTTTTAACAACATACTTAAAACTCTTGCTATTCAAAGTTCAGTCGTGAGCTTCATTGTAACATTTTATGAAATGTATTTTTTTCTCCCATACTTCCTCAAAATTTATTTTTTCAAAGGACTGATAACTAAATACCTGACAACTAGATCCATAGTGGTAATAAATGCTATGTCTAAAATGACTTAACTAAAATAATTCCAAAGTGCCATTAGCAGAAGTCATGCAGAACCTTCGATGGTAACTTCTGGAAGAATAGTTAGGTCTCCAAAGCATGACAGTTCAAACAGAGACCCTTTAAACATCAATGGCTAATGTACTCAAAGAGGGGTCTATAGGTCAAGATAGTCAGTAAGTAAATGACCTACATATACCTTACAGCTTTTCTATAAGATGTTTTTAAATTTCTTAACAGTTTTTTTTTTCAAATATCAGCTATAAAGAAAGCCTATTTTAAAAATCTCTTAGGTATTTTGAATGGTTTCTGAATTATCTGTAGGAAACTCTGATTTAATTTTATAAATTTTGCATCCACCATAAAATTCAGATCTTGTTTTATTTTTAAATTTATGTTAAGCAAAGCTAAGTTACTTGACCTATGATCCGTCAAAGTGTTCTTCAGGTATACTTTGAAACCCTTCTACCCACTTTAATAGCTTTCATTCTCAAACTTTATCAAAGGAAGAACACATAGGACCTTCAGCAATGCATAAACATTAGGAAAAAAACTTGATGATTGGTAGGTGGAGGGCTTCATAAATGATGGGTGGAAGTGCTATATCTTTCTTTGTTATCACTTGATTCTTCGACAGTACATCTTAGCTGAGAGTGTGCCACAATTGAGTAAGTCACTTCTGTATGTCAGCGTGGTGTTCCTTCAATGCATTGAATTTCAGCTGTCCCATGACAGAGAGTACCAGGGATAAGCATTTAACAGTTTCGTGGGTTTGTTCTGTGTCTATATCCTTCAGTTCCTAAATAATGTGTTCCACTGTTGGAACACTTAGAGCTACTTTATAGTAATCTGAGGTCAGCTGAGATTCCAAGTTACCTTGCTGAATTCTATGGAATTTCCCAGGGAGCTTCATCTGAATTTCAAGTTTGGTTGCCAAACTGGTATATTCCTCAAATTAAAATTCATCATAAACTTCAATATTTTCCATTACTTCATTTAGTGAATGCAGCACTATAGTCATGCTACTGGTTGCAAAGAATACATCAGAGATTTGCCCCTGGAGATTTTTCCCAAACTCTCTTGTAAAAAATAGACAACAGTAATGATGAAATCAAAATCTGTTACTGCACCAAAGAATACAAATAGTTATTTCATCTAATATTTAAGTCACTATCTTATATTATCTAAACATAAAACAAGTGCTTATAGGAGGTCCACTAAAATTTCAAAAGCATCATATCTGCTTATCCACTGAGAATGGCAATTTTCCTTTAGTTTTTTACCCCTTTCTTCATTGTTCTGAAAGAGGACAGAAATCACATTGTCAAGCTCGAAAAGAAGTTATGGTAATAGATGGAAAAAAAACAAATGTCCCCAATTGTTCTTAATGAAACAGAAAGTCTCATAACAGGCATGTGGTTTTGCCAACCATATATTTAAGCACAGGGAGAGCAGAGTGTGTAGATAGTTTGAGAATATTTCTCTAAAAGTTTAGAAGAAACAACTTTCATTTTTGGAAGAAAATCCACTGGATACAATGTAAGCTTGGCCACGACATTACTCTATGTTTAATCCCTACTTATCAGTTATCGTAGCATAAAATTTCATAGCCAAAATTTTGGCACCAGCTTCACAAAGGAAGATGCCCACAAATTTCTCTCAGGTCATAAGATTCGTCAACAAACCTCACCAACATGGACAGGTGCTCTTCTCCTGTTATGTCCATCACGTAGTCAGTGATAATGGAAAAGACGTGAGTCTCTCACTTACCTGAGGGTTTCTTCCAGAATACAGATCTCATGGATCTCTAGTGTCTGTTTCTGTTGCTTTTTTGAACAGAACAATGTGTTGACTACTGTTGTCAAAAACACTTTCTCAGAATCTCTTCATCGGAATTTATGCAGCACTCTAGCAGTGCTTGGAAGTTATCAGAAGTAAAGAGACCTTCTGGGATTTTATCAGCTTCATGTCCATCTAGAGGGATGTTTTGCTTTCCTCAAAGAATTAAAATTTCAAATAAAAATTTTAAGTATTTTTTTCTTATTTTCAAGGGTTAAAGATAAAATGTCTTCATCTGTTCTTCACCTCCTTCAGCACTGGGGTTCTGAGCATTCCCATCGTTTATTTCTTTATGTGTTTGTTCCTGTTCAGAAATTTCATCAATTTTTTTTTTCTGTTTCAGTGTCCTGATTTTATTTTCACTTAATTCTTTTATTTGTTTTCTATGTCTACTATGTGTATTGTTCAAATAACTGGTAAAATCAAATACTGCTGTTATTGCATTATCTCAAAAAACTATCCTGTAGGGACTAGTTCTACAGATCTCAGAGGTCTCAAAGTGTTTGGTACATAATTGATAATGTGTATTTAGTTGATCAGGTGTTTTATTTTCTAAATCTGCTATCCTACAGTTTTCCATCCCCTTCTGGCATTGGCCACATCCTGTGGGAACCTAAAAACAGCCAAGTTCCAGTGCATGTTCTTCTGCGTACGACTGGGGACAGCACAAAAGTTTAACATCATAACCCACCTGTTTGTCCATCAGCACTTTCCTCCTGCCTTCTCAGGGCAACCCACTAGTCTGTAGGGGCCAGGGAAGGGAAGGAAGTCAGCTTGCTCACTAGGCAGGGCAGGCGTTCAGGGGGCAGGCAGGTACTGACAGACCAACAGTCTCTATATTTTAATTAGTGTATTTAGATCATTGACATTAAAAGCGATTATTGATACATTTGAATTATTATGTGCCATATTTGTTATTATTGTCTATTTGCTAAACTGATTCCTTTTTTTAAAGTTTATTTCTGTGTATGGTATAAAGTAATGGTCTAGTTTCATTTTTTGCATGTGACTATCCAGTTTTCCCAACATCATTTATTGAAGAGACTATATTTTCCCCATTGTATATTGTTTGTTTCTTTGTTGCAAATTAATTGACCATATATATGTGGATTTATTTCTTGGCTTTGTGTTCTGTCCCATTGACCTCTCTGTTTTTTTATGCCAATATCATACTGTTTTGATTATTATAGTTTCGCAATATAGTTTGGAATCAGAGAGTGTGATGCCTCCAACTTTCCAAGATTACTTTGGCTATGTGGAGTTTTCTGATTTCACATAAATTTTAAGATCATTTGCTCTATTTCTATGAAAAACACCATTGGAATTTTGATAGGGATTGCATTGAATCTGTAGGTTGCTTCAGTTAATATGGACATTTTAACGGTATTGATTCTTCCAATTTATGAGCACAAATATCTTTCTGTGTGTATTTTCTTCAATTTATTTTATGAATATCTTATAGTTTTACTGTAGAGATCGTTCACTTCCTTGGTTAAATTTATTACTAGATATTTTATTCTTTTTAATGCAATTGTAAGAGATTGTTTTCTTAATTTCTCTTAATAGTTCATTATTAGTCTATAGAAACACAGCTGATTTCTATATATCGATTCTATATTCAACAAATTTACTAAATTTATTTATTAGTTCTAACAAAAACCTCATTTTTAAAAATTCTAAAGTTATTTTACAGGTAACAGTTTTTGTTTTTTTCCAAAGTAACTATAACAACAATATGTTCAGTAATTTAGCTTATAGATAAGTAAAATGAGGAGAGCAAGGGGAGAAGTGGTGAAAGTGAAGAATTAATACTATTATAAAAGGTACTTCTATTATGGAGAAAAAACAGCCTAGAGTTATTTGAAACCGGACTTTGTTAAATATATATTGCAAACAAGATGGACTCTTCCTCACTCCAAAAAAAAAAAAAGCATAATTTATATGTTAAGAAAAAGGAGAAAATATAATTTTACAAAGTGTTCAATTAAATCTAAGAAAGCAGAAAAGGAATAAAAGACAAACATGAAAACAAGAAACAAGTTTCCCTAATAATATTAAACTCAACAGTTTAAAGCTGAATGCTTTTTCTCTAAGTTAAGTAACAAGACTAGAAGGCCAACTCGTTTCACTTTTATTCAACATACTAGTGGAAGTTCTAGGCAGAGCAATTGGTCAAGAAAAATAAATTAAATAAAAAACATTCAAATTAGAAAGAAAAAAGTAAAACCATCTCTATTTGCAGATGAAACTATGTATATAAATCCCTAAAAATTCCTCCAAAGAAAGTTAGAACTAATGAACAAATGCAATAAAGTTGCAGGATACAAATTCAATATACAAGAACATATTGTGTTTCTGCACACTAATACAAACTATCAGAAAGAGTAATTTTAAAAAATCCTAAAATTTGTATGTAATTAGAAATACACCAAATAACCAAAGTAATCATGAGAATGAAAAAGTTAGAGGCATCATACTTCTTGATTTCAAACTATATTACAAAACTATAGTAATCGAAACAATATGAAATTGGAATAAAAAAGACAGATAAATCAATAGAAACAGAGCTCAGAAACACATGGTTAATTAATGTACAACAAGGAGTCAAGAATATACAATGGGGAGAAGACAATCTTTTCAATAAATGGTATTGAGAAAACTGGGTACTACACGCAAAAGAATGAAACTAGACTATTATTTTATACCATACACAAAATATTAACTGAAATGGATTAAAAACTTGAATGTAAGATCTGAAACTATAAAACTCCTAAATGAAAAGACAAGTCATAAGCTCTTTGATACCACTTTTTACTATGGTTTTTGGAATCTGACACTGAAAGCAAAAGCAACAACAACAACATCAAAAAGCGGATTACATCAAACTAAAAAAAATTCTGTACAGCAAAAGAAACCATCAACACAATGAAACATCAATCTGTTGAATGGGAGAAAATATTTGCAAATTACCTATCTCATAAGGGTTTAATATCTGAAATATATAAATAATTAATTTATACACTTCAAATTAAAAAATGGGCAAAATATCTGAAAAGACATTTTTCCAAAAATAACATACGGACGCCCAACACAAGAAAAAAATCTCAACGTTACTAATCATTCGGAAAATGTAAATCAAAACTACAATGAGATTTCACCTCATACTTGTTAAAATGGCTATTATTAAAAAGACAAGAAAGAACCAGTGCTGGAGAGGATGTGTAGAAAAGAGAATACTTGTGTACTATTAGTAGGAACATAAATTGGTGCAGCAACTATAAAAAATGCTATAGAGGTTTCTCAAAAAATTAAAAATAGATCTACCATATGATCCAGCAGCTTAAGTATTTACCTAAAGGAAACAAAAACACTAACTTGTAAAAATATATATTCACCCCAAAGTTTATTATAGAAATTATTTACAATAGCCAAAATATGGAAACAACCTAAATATCGATTAATGGAGGAATAGATAAAGAAATCATATTATATATACACAATAAAATATTGTTCTGCTATAAAAAAAGAATGAGATGTTGACACTTGCAATAACATGAGTGAACCTGGAAGGCATTATTTAAGTAAAATAAGTGAGACAAAGAAAGACAAGTATTGTGTGATCTCATATGTGGAATCTAAAGAAAACAGAAAAACAAGCTCATAGATACAAAGAGACTCATGTTTGACAAGGGATTGGGGGTGGGCATAAAGGGGGAAGAAAGTAAAAATGTACAAACATCCAGTTATAAATTAAATAATTCATGAGAATGTAATGTATAACATGGCAACTATAGTTAATAATAGTGCATTGCATATTTGAAAGTTGCTAATGTTCCTTAACATTAATTAAATGTTCCTTCATGAGGAAAAAAATCTGTAACTATGTAGTAACTATGTATGATGATGAATATTAACTAGACTTATTGTGGTAATCGCTTTGCAATATATACAGATATTGAATTATATTTTATACATGAAATTAATATAACATTGTATGTCAATTATACCTTAATTTTTTAAAAGATTTTGTTTTACTTTCACTTATTTTTTTTAAATATTCTTTACTTTGATCCAAATTTCTGTCCTATATCATTTTCTGCTTTCCAAAGAATGTCTTTTAACATTTTTTTAAAGACAGGTCTACTAGCAACACATTTCCTCAATTTTGCTTATCTTGAGAAAAATCTTATTTCTCCTTCATTTTTAAAGAATAATTTCACTGGACACAGAATTTTATGGGTGTCTTTTTTGTTGGTTTTTCTTTTTCCAACACTTTATGTATCTGATTTCACTCTCCTTTTGCCTGCATAGTTTCTGAAAACAAGTCTCATATAATTCTTATTCTTGCTCCTTTATAGGCATTTTTATTTTCCCCTGACTTATTTTAAAGATTTTTTTTTAAATCTGCATTTGAATTTGTACAGTTTGAATATGGTATACTTATCTGTAGACTTGTTTTGGTATTTATTATGCTTGGTTTTCTCTGAGCTTCCTGGATCTTTAGTTTAATATATGGCAATAATTATGGAAAACTTTGAGTCATTATTGCTCCAAATGTTTCTTCTCTTTTTTCTATTTCTGTTATTCATATTATCTATATTTTACAACTTTGTAATTATCTCAGAGTTCTTGGATAATCTCTTAATATTTTTCCACAGTTTTTCTCTTTGAATTTTTGGAAGTTTATATTAACATATCTTCAAGTTTTGGAAGTTTATATTAACATATCTTCAAGTTTACTAACCTTTTTCTCAGCCGTGTCCATTCTACTAATGAGTTTATCAAAGATTTTTTTTTTAATTTTCTTTACAGTATCTTTGATTTTCCACATTTCTTTCTGATTCTTTCTTAGAATTTCCATTTCTCTGCATTATTTATCTATTCTTGCATGCTGTCTAATTTTCCCATTGTAAGTTTTATTAGGCAGAGTTCTCCAGAGAGAGAACTAATAGGAGATAGATAGATGATAGATAGATAATAGATAGCTAGATATTAGAGATTTATTATAGAAAGTGGCTTATACGTTTTTGGAGGCCAAACATTCCCACAATTTGTCATCTGTAAGTTGAAGAACCAGAAAAGCCAATAATATAATTCAGCTCAAGTTCCAAAAATATGAGAACAAAGATGGAGATAGTGTAGCTCCAAGCCTGAAGTCAAAGGCCTGAGAAGCTAGAGACTTGGTATAAATCATCGAATTCGAAGGCCCAAGAACCAGGAGCTCCAATATTCAAAGGCAAGAAAAGATGAATATCTTAGTTCAAGAAAAGAGAGAGAGGATTCATCCTTCCTTTGCCTCTTTGTTTCACATGTTCCCTCAAGGGATTGTTTGAATGATGCCTGCTCACATTGGTGAGAGTGTCTCTACTCAGTCTAGTGAATCAAACACTAATTTCTTCTAAAAACATCCTCATAGACACACCTAGAAATAATTATCAGCTATCGGAACATCTCTTAGTCAATCCAAATCGACACATAAAATTATCATACTACTATTGACATATTAATCATAGTTATTTTAAATTTTCAGTTTGATGATTCTGGTATCCTTGCCATATCTGACTGGTTCCATGTCTCTTCAAACTGTATTGCTTTGCCTTTTAGTATGCCTTGGATTTTGGGGTTTTTTTTGTAAAATTTGAGCATAATTTTGGGGTTAAAAAAAATTCATTAAACAGGTCTTTAGTTACGTGCCATAAGGTGTGTATGTGTGTGTGTTGGGGGAATGTTTGATAGTCCTATGATTGGGCTTCATTCTTTCAGTGACCCTGTTTTCCTGGATGTGCTCTTTACAAATCCTCTCATCATACTTCTTTGGTAAAACAGAATAACTAGAGGGTACTGGAGTTTCATATACCTTTCCTGCACACGGGAGGTTAGAGCAGAATGCACTTGAGTATGTTCCTTTCTCTATGTTGAGAGCCAGAAGAGTCTGGTGTTGAATATTTTCCTTCTCCCAATTCAATTAGCTTGTGAAAAAACTCAGTCTGTTAGGCTAAGTGAAATAATTTATCTTGAGGGTTTGGCTGTATTTGAAAAGGGCTACTTTTCCTTTTCCATGACAAAAGTATAGGAGATTTTTCTCTGATTTTCACCATGAGAACCTGTTAGAAGATCTCTAAGACTCGGTCCCTCTGGAGTTTTTAATTCTCAAATTGAACGCTCACCAATTTGTCAATTACATTTTACATTTTAGTACTTTGCTTCTCAGGGACATTTCTGTTGTTGGATTTCTATTCAAGTAAGTTATGATTCTCTGTATCTGCACATTTGCCTCCAATTGTTTTGGTAAATTTGCTTGTGCTGTTACCTCAGTTCTCCAATGATCTAAGAAGAGTTGTGAATTTTCACTTTGTTCAGGTGTTTTCTTATGGCATAGCTGGAAGAGATGACTTCTAATCATTATGTACCATACTGAAAGTTAGAAGTCTTTAGCAGTTCTTTTAAGGTTAATTGGCTAACAATAAATTTCTCAGTTTTCTAATATGTGTCAATTTCATTATATTTCCTTCATTTATGGAGGCTAATTTTGCTTGATATTAAACTTTTGGCTTACAGTTCTTTCAGGATTTCAGATATATTGTAGCACTGCATTCTGTTCTTTATCCCTTATGATGAGAAATAAGCTGTTAATCTTATTGTGGTCCTCTTGTATCTTGGTGCTTTCAAAATTTTTTCTTTGTCTTTCAGCATTTTTACTATGATGTGTCTGGATGAAGACTTTTCTATATTTTTCCTATTTGGAGTCTGTTGAGAGTCTTGTATATGTAGATCAATGTTTTTAAATTGATTCGGAGCATTTCCAGCCATTGTTCTTTTTATCTTTTTTCTTTTTTCTTTTTTTTTCAATTAATTAATTTTTTTGGTGACATTGGTTAATGAAATCCAGTAAGTGTCAGCTGTACAATTTAACAATAAGGTGTATATATATATACACACACACACACTTACATTGTGCGTTCACCTCCCATAGTTAGATTTCTTTCTGTCACCACATATTTGATCCCTTTGACTCTATCTACCACTCTCCTCTCCACTGCCCTCCTACCTTCTGGTAATCACTAGTCTATTGTCCATGTCCATGACCCTCTGTTTGTTTGTCCTCTTTGTTTCTTGCTTTTAGGTTTATATGTGACATATAAGTGATACCATGTGGTTTTCAACTTTTTTGTCTGGCTTATTTCACTTAGCATGATTATCTCGAGGTCCATTCATGTTGTCACAAATGGCAGTATTTCATTTCTTCTTATGACTGAGTGATATTCCATTGTATATACATACCACATCTTCTTTATCCAATCTTCTTTTGTAGGACTCTTTATTGCTTCCATGAACTAAGAATTGATCTATCATATGATCCAGTAATGCCCCCACTGAGTAGTTACCCCAAAGACTTGAAAACTCATATCCGAAAAGATATTTGCACACTGATGTTCATAACAGCATTATTCACAGTGGCCAGGATATGGAAGCCATTCTTTCTTTAAATAACTTTTTTGCCTCTTTTCCTTTTCCCTTCCTTTAAATCTCATTATGGTTGTGTTGGTGTACTCAATGGTGTGCCTCACTTTTCTTAGTCTCTGTTTGTTTTCCTTTCTTCTTTTTTCTCTGTGGTCTTCAAATTCACGGACTTTTCAAGTTCACAAACATTTTATTGTGCAAGCTCACGTCTACTATTAAACCCCATTAGTGAATGTTTAATAGTATTTATTGTATATTCAATTCTAGAATTTTTATTTAGTTATTTTACTAAATTTATTTTATTGATATTCTGTATTTCATTAGATATTACTATCATATTTTCCTTTAATTCTATAATTTCCATAAGTATTTGAACATATTTACAATAGCTGCTTTGAGATTTGTCTGCTAAATCTACATCTATGACCTATAAAGGCATTCTTGTTACTTGTTATCTTTCTTTCCTTGTGTGAGGATCAAATTTTCCTATTTCTTTGCATGTTTCATATTTTTTTTGTAAAAAAACTGAACATTTTAGATAATATATTGGAACAACTCTGAATATTAATCTCCCCTTCTACCAAAGCTTTTTTATTTATTACTAAGTTGGCTGAATTTGTTTAGTGAAGTCTATTTAGCCCAGAGAATGTAGTCTGTGGTATTATTCATCAAATAACACAGCATTGGTCATATACAAAGTGCCCTTGATGAAAGTGATGACTGTTGCTTTTTCCAGACTGACTGTTTCTTTCCCTGATCTCCATATTAACTTTTGGACTGCTCTGCATCTATTGGTTTTATACCCATATATTAGCATCCATTAATTACTAGCTGGATGTTTTATTATTTTTTTCTTTTGACAAAACTCTGGGGCATAAATTCCTCCATAGTCTTATTCGATGATGTTGCTCATCTCTGAGCTTGTTGTGAACCTATGTATGTTTTTCTTAGCTGCTCTTTAGTCTTTGTTCTCCCTTTTAAACTTTTAGCTGGTATACCTTTTTACCCCTTTTTACTTACCAACAAAGTCTCCATTTTTTCCACCCTTAAGAAATAGTTCCAAAGTCAGTCCACTTAGGGAGAGCTGTGAGGCTCTCTGTTCTTATGGTCTTCCTCTCAAACTTGGCAGAAACTCTCTACTATTCACTAGAAATGGGGATCATGACAGCATCTTACTTCTCTCAAAGAGATAGCCCTACTCTATGAACAGGGTACTGTATCTAGATGGTATACTCTTTTTTAAATTTTTTTTTATGTCTTGTCTCTCTTGGCATTGCATATACGCCCTACAAGTGAGCTCAGTTAGCGACCATAAAGCAAGGTATTCTCTGCTCCCACCCCTCAACATCTTAAATAGAGTTTCTGTCCTAACGAATGTAAGAGGAAGAATTCCTAATCTCTAACATGACTGACTCTAATTGAACTCCTGCCACAAGGAGGCAAGGGCAGAGTTTGATGAAAGATTCTGGTAGGTTTACCATTGCTAGAATTAAGCTGTACTCATAATGGGGGTTCTGGGAAGAAGTCCTGTCTTCTTAGCCATATTAACCCAGAATAAGTTCTTTCAACACATGGAGCTGGGGTGTGGGTGGGAGTAAGTGCGGCCAAATGCCGTAATTTTTGCTAGTCTGATTAAGATTGAGTACTATTTCTTGAATAAATGGTATCCTATCTGTTACATAAGATAATGTCCAATACACACACACACACACACACACACACACACACACACACACACACGTCATTTCCTCTAGTTAAATAGTTAAATCGTTGTGAAGAGGGTCCAGCTTTTGAGCTCTTCACAATGCCATTCTGGAAGTCAGGACCTCATTACACTTTTTAAGTTACAGAGATTTTCTTTTTAAAATTTTCTATCAAAATTTTTATTTATCACATTAAATATTAATTACTTTCTATCATAATATTGTTGAATTTTTTTCTCAGTTCTGCTATTTATTCATGTTTTAATTATAACCTCAGTCTGTAAACCCTTGAATATATGCTTTATTCATGTTTGTATAGTTTCTAGGACATGTTAGTTAATAAATTAATGAGTAAATGAGGATTATGATTAAAAAGGCCTCTAGGTTTAAATATTTTAGATATTTTAATATTAAACATCTTAATAGCAAATATTTTATTGTAGATCATGAAGTTCATTGGTTAATTTAATATAATGACAAATATTTCACTTTTTATTCTTTTTTATTTTTGATCTTTTAAAAAAAAAGTATACCTACTATGTTTCAGACACATGAGTGTTAAAAGACATGAGAGCCTTGGCCCCTGTCTCTTAAATACTCACAATTTAATAGGATACATAAAAGCATATACCAAAAGATTATTACTAATATATGGAGCATATTTAAATGCTAAATCGGTGCTCTGATCATGAAACTCTAGGGGATTCACGTAAGAGATCCAGATGGTGTAAATAACCAGTAGAGAAAGTGAAGAACAACACGGAAACTGTAGAATGCAGATAACATGCTTTATAGTTGGTAAATATTTCAGTATTTGAGGAAGGTAGTTAATGTGGGAAAGCAGTAGATCATAACTCTTTTAGCCATAGATTGTGACATGTCTTAAAGGCAAGGTAGAGTTTACCATATTCTATAGAATAATGAAATGGCATAGATGATTTTGCAGTGTCAAATATAATATTATGGGTTGAATTGCATCACCTAAACATATATATGTTGAAGTCCCAAATACTTCAGAATGTAACCTTTCTGAAGGACTAAAGACATTACAGATGTAATCGGTTAAGTAAAATTGGCCCCTAATTCAATATGGCTAGTGTCCTAATAAGAGAAAATTTGGAGACAGACATATATAGAGAGAACATCATAAGAAAATGAGAGCAAAGATCGGAGTTAGGCTTCTATAGGCAAAAAGGAATGCTAAAACTTGCCAGTAAATCTGCAGAAGCTAAGAGAGATGAATGGAATAAATTTTTCTTCGCAAATTCAGAAGGGACCAACCAACTATACTGACAAATTGATATTGGTCTTCTCATTTTCACAATTGTGAAGACAAAGTTCTGTTACTTATGTCATTCAGTTTGTGGTACTGTCACAACAGCCCTAGCTAAAAAACATGATGACAGTGATGGTTAGAAAGTGTTATAATATCCTTTAGAATATAGTTCAAAATGATAGAAATGACATATTTATAAAGTGAATTAGAGAGAAAGAATCTTTTAGATGTACGGAAATCAGTTAAGTAATAAGAATAATATCATAGCTTATATCAAAATGACATAAATGCCTATGATCCATTCTAAAAATAAAAGTCTGACATTATAATTACGATGACCCTGATGAAAAAGAAAATTAAGAGTTTCTAAAGACTAATTGTGAATGCAGAGATAGCTTTCTGCTCTATGATGAGCTCAAAACTAAAAAGGTCAATTAAAAAGGGTAGAAGGTATATTGAATAAGCTATAGCAAATAAAGTCACATGTGTAAATAATATCAGAAAGACCACGATTCAAAATGAAATAAATTTAATGCAAATTACTAGAAGGTGACAAAACTGTTTTGAGCAAAAAAAAAGAAAAAAAGAAAGAAAGAAAGAAAAAAAAAATGAGACTAGAAGGGGTCATTGATTTCCCCAAAGCAGAAGTTTTAAAGAATAGAAATACCCAGTTTGTCCTTTGCCTTATTTCTCATTCTTTTTTTTTTTTAATTATTGACATCACCAAGAGGAATCCTGAGACTCAAAAAGGAGAAGAATCTGTAAGAAATTTCCTAGCAGTTGTCATGCTAATTATAATCCAGCCTATACAGGGAACCTTGAGGATGAGATTTAAGAGCTACTTTTAGTAATTTTTGAGTTTCCAGGAAGAATACCAAAATAAAGTTGCAAAATAAGCTGCACTATCTAACATAAAGATTTCTAATGGACTATATTCTTTGGTAGGCAGTATTTTGTACTAATTGAGAATAGTCTTTGAGGTTCATCATAATGATTCTAATCCTAGCATCCCTTCATAATGACTTTATAAACTGAAACAGATTATTTAACTACACTATGTCATATTTTTATCTGTAAAATAAGAATGGAATATTAAAACAATTAACACATATATGACAAACATGGTAAGTACCAAACAAATATGATACATGACTAATATTATAACCAACATTACTACTATCTTCATTTCCAGCCATTCACTCATTTATTTTTTATTTTTCTTTCAACCCAAATTGAGTGGTTGATGTGTTTTGTGTACCTTATTATTATTTTTTGCTGTGATCTGAAAATATACAGCTATAAATAGAAAGAAAAGTCTTCATTTCAAAGAGCATAAACTCATTACAAGGAGTAGACAGGCCAGGAAGATTCTGAAGAATTTACTGTTTGGCACGACTGGGGTAGGAGTTAGGATAAAGATTTATAGAGAAATTGACAGTCTGACTGAATCTAGGAGGATAAGGAGAGATTTATGAAGCCATTGAGTAGAGAAAAAGCTTTTGAAAAAAAGGAAGACAACATTTGGAAATGCAGAGTTATATAATGGCATGTTTGTTATGATACCATGACTAGAGAGAAGTCCAAAGTTGAATCTTAATAGAGACATTGTTAGTTTTATTTGACATAAAGTCGAGAGGGATGTATAGCTATCCAATAAGGAGCTTTGATTTTATGGCTTTATTTTTCAACATAAAATGTGTTATAGGTTGAACTGTGTTTCCTCCAAAAATCATATGTTGAAATTATAACACACATTACATTATAGTGTGGCCTTATTTAGATATAAGGTATTTACAAAGGTAACAGTGTTAAAATGAGATCATTAGGTTGGGTGTTTATTCACTATGACTGGTGTTGTTATAAGAAGGGGAAATTTGCAGCCAGAGAAGACACGAGTAGAGAGAAGATGTGATGTAAAGAGACAAAGGGAGAACACAGTCATTTAAAAGTCAAGGAGAGTGACCTGGAACAGAGCCTTTCCTCATAGCCTGGAGAAAGAATTAACCCTGCCAACACCTAATCTTTGAATTCTAGTCTATAGAACTGTGAAACAATAAATTTCTGTTCCATAACCCACTTAACTGGCTATACTTTGTTACTGCAGTACTAGCAACTAATGAGGAGGATGGAAAATAAGGATGCTATATTATTGCTTCAGTTTTAAATAACCAAATAATTTCTATTTACTCAATCATGATAGTGTCACATTTAATGTGTCCAATGTCAAACATGTTATTTTTATGCATGAACCATTTTAATATATTCTAGTAAGGAATATTTAATGATTTTCACTTCTTTTCTTTAATTACTTAATTCTTAAGGCCTTCAGCAGTTCTCTGAGGTCAAAGATAAATTACATGGGCCATTGATGTAATACTTAATAGCTTGTACAGTTTTAAAGGTTGCAGAATTCATTTACATGTATTCTATCATGCTTCATGGTAACTATAAGAGAAGGGTTTTTTTTTCTCATACCTCTGGCTTTACTCTTTTGACAGATGAGAAACTTGAACTCACATGGATCACAGGACAGCCCCAGGTTACAGTGCTGCCTCTACTTATTTAATCATCAAGCGCAAACGAGCAGCAGAGACCAGAGTCTGGGGCTTTGAAACCTAAATCAGGCAATTATGAGACAGTATAATCCTGAGATCACTACTCTCGGGATCGTGAGAGTTGTTCCAGGAAATATTTTGAGGTCAGACTCATTTTGGCATGCTGATTCCTTAGACCATTTGGGAGAGGTAAAACAATCTGGTTAACCCATTATGTAAAACATATTTATTGTTCCATATTTGTGCATTGAGACTATTGCTAGGCACATTGAAAGTTATAATTGTTCTTATCCAGCCAAGAAACCATACTAAAAACTCTACTGAAAGAATAAAAATTGGAAAAAGAATTATTTGCTTATATTTAGCTAAACCATAATATTTTAAATGGCAGAAAAAAATTGTTCAAGTGAAAATAAGTTGTAGAATGTTTGTGTCAATCCTTCTCTCTCTGTGAGTTAAAATTTTAGTATAATACATCAGAAATAATAGTCTAACATCCATTCTGAATCATCAAACATATTTGAAGCTACAGATTTTTCTTAAGCATCTACATCTTGACATTAAACTAGCTATTATGTGATCTTGTGTTGGAAAAAGGTTGGTAAATATTTACATGCTTGCAGATGCTGCAGATATACAGGATGAATCCCATTAGAATGTCTGCTGTAATTATAGAGCTCCCCAGCTTGAGTGGGGCTGAATTTCATATTGATATTTAAAATTCCTGTAATTTCCTAAAGGAAACATAAAATTCAGCATACTTTACCTAAAACTTAAAAATGTATTTAATGTGGATACGTTTAGGAATCAAATGGACTTGTTGTTGAAGTCCAAGACTTTTCAATGTTAAGAGAAGAAAGTCATAAAACAATATTAAGAATAACAGGATATAGACACTTTGCGTAGTTTATTGAAACAGTGAAAAGCAGAATGCAAAAATGAGTAACAATATCAGAACAAGAATCTCCCTACTTGCTAAAAGTCTCCTTTTACCTCTCAAATACCAATTTACTAAAACAAAGGCCAATTACTCACTCTTTTGAAGCCTATTTAATGAGAAAAGAAGAGTCATCACAATGTATCATTTTTTTTATATCCTCTATTGCATGTAAATTCTTGCAGTGAATTAGTGATTTTTGTAAAATGAAAAGAGAAAACCTACCAGAGTTAAAGTTCCAATATAACACTCTAGATCTTGTGATCTATATGTATGCTCATGATATACTACAGAAAAAATGAAAAGAAGCAGAGGTCATAGACTGACATCTGGCCTAAAGATAAATACATTAAAATTAATTACTTTTGTACTTAGAGAGTAGACCTAAGAATTTTTGTGCTAAAACAGATGAATTTACTATCCTTAAAAATGTTAAACTATAGTTAGCCAATGTATAACAGACCAACATAAAATTGGTAAAATATCAAATGGACATTTTTATTTTAAAATTTATTCAAAATCCTAGAGTTTTTACTTCTAAGATCAATGCAATAGAGGTGGAAGGGAATATATTGATATATGATTTTAAAAATTGAACTCGATAACTTATAGTAAATAGAGAAAAATTACTCATAAATAAAGCATTCAAAATATCTATAAACTCAATAAAATTGTACTTACATGAAACCCTAAATGAGCATAAGTAATTTGAATTGCATACAAAGTCTAAAATATCAGATAATATGGTTATTTTTTTTTTTCAGATTGTCACAATACTAAAACTATAAGTAATTTTCACACAGATCTTTTAAATAGATATTAAGATAGTTCAGAACTCATTATCTGGTACATTCTATTAGCTGTCAATTATTCTTAAATATTTTATATGCGTATACTTTTTGTTGAATAAAATGATAATTCTCATCTGTATATCTGTTAATCACTTAACTTTCAGAAGTAGAATTTAATTTTGTTATAAATCCAAATTCAACTGAGTCCAATACCTCATAGAAAAAGCAGACAAGCTCATTTGATCTCCAAAATGATATCCAGTAAAATCCTATAAGAATCAAAGAAGAGAAAAGGGTCCAAGAGGATGGCACAGATAGATGCTGAGCTAGCCCCCTCTCAAGCATACATTAAATATACACCTACATTTAGGACAGTTTTTCCTGAGACACGACTGTGAGTCAATTGAACAGCTTCTACACAAGAAAGAGAAAGAAGCCTCATAAGGAAGGTTGGGAAACTTTGAGAGTTCTCTGGTAACTGAGAAAACACCCCAGGACCTAAGAAACCAGTGAACACCAATGTTTACATTTCTCTTGCATGTGGATAGTGTGGAGAGCTCCATTCAGGTTCTCTGGTCAATCTGAAGGGTGCTGTAGCAATCCCCAGCCACCTATCCTGGAGCTAAATCCAAAAAAAAAAAAAAACATAAGAGCATCATAGCATAAATATAGGAGCCCATACATGTGGATATTAATCCAGAGGGTATGGCAGGACACTGCTTCATTCATCCACTAAGCTGTGCATGCACACAGGACTCCCATGCCTGGAGAAGGCTTAGAGTTGGAAAATTCTGGGCTACCTGTTTGCAAAACTACCCTGTTCAGAGAAAGTGCTGAGAGTACGGGGCCTTGCTGCATGTGCACATAGAGTTGCCACACCCAAAGAAAGTATAGAACTAGCAAAACTTCACAGTACTCACACATGTGCAGAGTGGCGTGATGTTGTGTGCATGTGTCCCATCCAGAGAGGGTGTAGAACTATCAAAGTAAGACTGTATATACACACAAGTCTATCTCACTTAGAGAAAGGTGAGAACTAGGAGGGCATTGAAATACAAGCATCTAGAGCAGCCTCGCCTAGACCCTACTTTGAAAACAGACAATAAGTAACTGGACATGCTAAACATATATCACGTAACCCATTCTACACCAGGTAACCCCACATGTATTAGGAATTCAAAGAAGCATTCACATCCCAGACCGCTCCATCTAGAACACACTCCATCAAGCCAGGTGACTTACCAGGCAGTACACACACCCACCCTAACTACAACTGGCCTGCTAAAATTATTCGACATAGTCTACGCATAAATCACTTTTTTTAAAGACTAAGAGGGATAATTATTCCATCTATCTCATAGGAACAAACATAGAAAGTCAAACAAAATGAGGAGATAGAAGAAAGTGCCCAAAGTAAAGAAAGAAACAAACAAAAAACTCCAGAGTAAAACCCTAATAAAACAAGAAAGAAGATGGGCAAGATGGCATAAAGTGCAGAGACTTTGTTTATCTCTTGTGATTACACCAGATTTGCATAAATTCACAGAGCAAACAGAAAGCAGAGTCGCTTGGGGTCTAGATGAACAGAGGCACTATGACTAGGGAGAGAAATGAGAAATCACCCTTAAATTGTAGTAAAGGGTGGAGATAGAAAGTTCCCCAGTCCCACGTGACTGAGGGAGACAGAGGCTAAGGCAGCTGCAGCTGGTAGTTGCAGACTTTCTTGTTAAAGAGGCTGCAACCACGACCAGACTTTTGCGGTGACAGACTCGCTTGCTCTGAGCTCTAGTGACAGGTTGGTTGCTCGGGGTTTGCCAGGGATATACGGGGGACACTGAATTGTCGAGCTTCAGAGCAAGGGCCAGAAGCAAAGATTTCTCTCCAGCAAAAGTGCTGGCAGCATCCATTATTCCTCTGTTGAACCCTCCCTACTCTTAGTGTGTGAATGCAGGTACTGCCATAGCTGAGATGTCATCAAACTAGATAACAGAGGTTGCTTGGCCCAGAAGATGCCCTAAAATTCCACCACTATCAACTTGCAGCCCTACTCAAGCCACATCTAGTGGTGTACCCTGTGTGCCCCGTGCCCCTTGCTGAGAAGCTCCAAGCTCTGCATTGATAGCACCTGGTCTTGGTTCTGGTGTGGCCTCTTGAGGCAACTTTAAGAACAGCATGGGTGTCAGCACTCTGTGGATTGCTTACTCAACCTTAACAGGTGTCCCTGGAGGGGCATGGATTGTGGCTAAACTTGTCCTGCAGCTGGAGCCCTCTCAGGACTGTGCCACTGGACACCAATTAAACAAACAAACAACAACAACAAAAAAAACTAATAAGACTGGGGGATTTAGGAGCTTTGCTGAATATAGAGAAACAGACACAGAAAGGCAGCCAAAATAGGGAGACAAAGAAGCATGTCCCACATGAAAAAACAGAATAGAGCTCCAAGTGAAATGGACTCAGTCTACCAGATGCGGAGTTCAAAACACTGGCTATAAGGATGCTTAATAAACTTAGAGGAAGAGTAGATAAACTCAGTGAGAATTTTAACAAAGAGATAAAAATCATAAAAATGGAAAAGAAAATTATAAAAGAGAACTAGTCAGAAATGAAGAATATATTATCTGAGATGAAGAGTATCCTAGAGGGAATCAACAGAATGGGTAAAAAAAAAAGAAGATCAATTCAGCGATATAGAGGATAGGGTAGTGGAGGACACCCAATCAGAACAGCAACAAGAAAAAAGAACCCCTGCACCCAAATAAAGATAATTTAAAAAGCCTATGGGACAACATCAAATGTAACAACATTCGTATCATATGGGTACCGGAAGGGGAAGAGAGAAAGCAAGGATTTGAAAAACTATTTGAAGAAATAATGATGGAAAACTCCCTTAACCTGGTGAAGGAAATAGATATACAATCCCAGGAAACTCAGGGAGTCCCAAACAAGGTGAATCCAAGGAGGCCACACCAAGACACATCATGATTAAGATGTCAAAGGTTAAAGGCCAAGAAAGAATATTAAAAGCAACAAGAGAAAGCCATTAGTTACTTACAAGGGAGCTTCCATAGACTGGCAGATGATTTCTCAAAAAAAAACAAAAACAAAAAACAAAACTTTGCAGGACAGAAGGGCTTGGTACAAAATATTCAAAGTGATGAAAAACCAGGATCTACAACCAAGATTACTTTATCCAGCAAAGTTATCATTTAGAGTTGAAAGATAAAATGTTTCTCAGACAAGAAGAAGCTAAAGAAGTTCATCACCACTAAGCCGATTTTATAGGAAATGTTCGAAGGACTTCTTAAAGAAGAAGAAAAAAATATGTATCAAAAATATGAATAAAGAAAGGCAATCACTACATATCTATCAACAAGAAGTTCAAATGAAAAAGAATTAAGTGGTCCAATCAAAAGATAGGGTGGCTGAATGGATATACCCTTATATATGCTGCATATAACGGACTCACTTCAGAGTAAAAGACATACACAGACTAACAGTGAGAAGACAGAAAAAATATATTGCATGATAAACCTAAAGGGTATACTGATGAACGGAGTAAGTCAGATAGAGAAGGATAAATGCCATATGATTTCCATATATGTGGAATGTAAAGAACAAAACAAACAACAAAAATGGAAACAAACTCATAGAGAAAATTTTGAGGGTTACTAGATGGGAAAGATGTTGCAGGGGTTGGTGAAAAGGGCAAAGGGATTAAGAAGTATAAATGGATAATAAAATAGTCATGGAGATATAAAGTATAGCATAAGAAATATAGTCAATAATATTACAGTGAATAGGTAAAGAGGAAGAGAGGTACTAGATTTATTAGAGTGATTACTTTGTGAGTTATAGAGATCTCTAATCACTACGCTGTACAACTGAAATTGTATATTATTGTATGCCTACTAAAATTGAAAAATAAAAATTTCATTGAATTGTATGTTGTAAATATGAGCAACTAATTGTCTATTATATTTCAATAATGCTGTAAAAAACAAAGATAAGAAATTTTTCTGATAAATAATTCAAAGAAACAGTCATAGGGATGCTCAATAAACAAGAATAGAATTGAGGAACTCAGCACTTCAATGAAGAGATAATAAATGTAATAAGGAAAGAATAAGTGATGAGGAATACAATAACTGAATGAATTAAAAGGAATCAATAGCAGATTAGTTGATACAGAATTAATTCACAACCTAGAGGAACAGTGTAAATCACACAATCAGAACAGAAAAATTTAAAAAATAATAATAATAAATAAAAGAATCTGAAAACAAATGAGGATAATATAAGAGATCTCTGGGATAACATCAAGTGGCTCAACTTTCCATCACAGGGATTCCAGAAGAGAGATAGAAAGGGGCATAAAATATATTTGAAAGAATAATGGCTAAAAACTTTCCTAATCTGGAGAAGAAAATCAACATCCAGATCCAGGAAGAGCAAATGGTACCAAAGAAGATGAACCCAAAGAGACCAACACTAAGACATATTGTAATTAAAATGGCAAATGTTAAGATAAAGAGACAACCTTAAAGGTGCAAGAAAGAAATAACAAATGCATGCAAGAGAATCCCATAAGGCTACTGGCTGATTTCTCAGCAGCAACTTCATGGGCAGAAGAAAGTGCCAGGAAATATTTAAGATGCTGGAAGGAAGAAAGCTACAACATAGAATACCATATCCAGCAAGATTATCATTCAGAACTGAAGGAGAGATGAGGAGTTTCCCCGACAAGCAAAAACTGAAGATCACAACCACCAAACTGGCCTTACGAGAAGTATTAAAGAATTTTCTTTATGCAGAAAAGAAAAAAACATCACTAGAAAAAAAATACAGGGAAAAAAATAATCTCAGTGATAAAGACAAATATATAATAATTACAGTGAATCAACCACTTAAGAAGCTAATATAAAAATTAAAAGACAATAGTAGCAATAGTTTAAAGCTATAACTACAATAAATAATCAGGGGATACACAAAACAGAAAACATATAAAATGTGACATCAACCACCTCAAAAGTGGAAGGGGGACTCAAAATGTGGTTCTTTCAGAATGTGATTGAACTTAAATGCCTATGGGCTTAAAATAGACTGCTATAAATATAGATGGCTGTATATGAACTCCAGAGTAAGATAAATCAAAAATATCCAAATAATTCATAACCAAATGAAGAAAAAGGAATCCAATCAAAACACTAAAGATAATCAATGAATCAAATGAAGCGAGATCAAGAGAAGAGAATAATAACAATAATAAAATAGATAACAAAATGCCTATAAGCACCTACCTATCAATAATTGCTTTAAATGTGAATGCATTAAATGCTCCAATCAAAAGACATAGGGTGGCTGAATGGGTTAAAAATGACTTATCTATATACTGCTTATAAGAGACTTACATTAGATAGAAAGACACACAGAAACTGAAACTGAAAAGATGAGAAAAGCTATTCCATGCAAATAAAAATAGATAGAAAGCTGGGGTATCAATACTCATATCTGAGAAAATAGACTTTAAAACAGAGAATGTAAAAGGAAAGAAGGACATAACATGATGATAAAGGGGTCAAGCCAAAAAGAATATATAACAATTTTAAATATCTATGCACCAAATATAGGAGCATCTAAGTATACAAAGCAACTATAAATGGACTTAAAGACAAATATTAACAGTAATACAATAATAGTTGGGGACCTAATACTCAACTTACCTCAATGGATAGACTATCTAGACAGAAAATTAATAAGGAAATAAGGGCTTTAAAAGCAAATTAGAGAATATTGACTTAATTAACATTTATAGAATATTCCATCCAAATGATTACATATTTTTCTCTAGTGCACATGAAACATATTCCAGGATAGATGACAAATTTGCCAGAAAACATGCCTCAATCAATTCAAAAAGATAGAAATTATATCAAGCATCTGTTCTGAATAAAATGGAATGAAACTAGAAATTGACTACAGGAAGAAAATTGGGGAAAACACAAATATGTAGATATTAAAAAACATGATGCTAAACAACCAAAAGATGAAAGAAGAATTCAAACAGAAAATTTAAAATACTTGAAAGAAATGAAAATGAAAACACAAATTACCAAAATTAACGGAATGCAATAAAAGCAATTATAAGAGCGAAGTTTAACATTATAAGGGCACTAGACAGTTTAAGTGGTAAGCAGAAGGTAAGTAGAAGGAAAGAAATAGTAAAAATCAGAGTGCAAAGTGAATTAGAAAAAAATAAAACAGAAAAGATAAATACAAGTAAAAACTAGTTCTTTGAAAGGGTAAATATAGTTAACAAGATTCTAGCAAGACTCAATAAGCAAAAAAGAGAGAGTGCTCAAATAAATAAAATTAGAAATTAGAGAGATTACAACTGACACCACAGAAATGCAAAGGGTTATTAAAGAATGCTTTGAACAATTATATGCCCACAAATTGGGCAATATAAAAGAACTAGACAAATTTCTAGAAACATACAACTTTCCAAAATTAAACCAGGAAGAAAAAGAGAATATGAAAAGACCAATTACTAGCAATGAAATTGAAGCAGTAATCAAAAAACTCTCCCTAAAACAAATGCCCAGATCCAGATGGCTTCACAGGTGAATTCTACCAAACATTTAAAAAAGAATTAGTGCCTATTCTTCTCAAACTATTCCAAAAAAAAAAAAAAATGAAGAGTAAGAAACATTTCAAAATTCATTCTGTGTGGCCAGCATGACCGCAAAAATATGATTAGATCCCTGTTGTGAATCCACTTACCTCAGAGAAAAAGAGAGAGAGAGAGAGAGAGAGAGAGAGAGAGAGAGAGAGAGAGAGAGAGAGAGACTTACAGGCCAATATTCCTGGTGAACATAGATAACAAAATTTTCAACAAAATAGTAGCAAACAAAAATCAATAGTATATTAAAAAGATTATATACTACGATCAAGTGGGATTTATACCAGGTATGCAAATGTGGTTCAACATACCCAAAACAATGTGATTAATCACATAAACAATACCAAGGTAAAAATTATATGGTTATCTGAATAAATCCAGAAAAAGCATTTTACAAAATTCAACATCCATTTTTAATATAAACTCTCAACAAAGTGGGTAGAGAAGAAACTTATGTCAACTTGGTAAAGGCTACATATGACAAGCCCACAGCTAACATCATATTTAATCGTGAAAATCTGAGAGCCTTTCCTCTAAGTTCAGAAACAAGACGAGGATGCTCACTCTCACTATTATTACACTTTATTCGTTTTATTTATTATTATAATATTGGAAGTCCTAGCCACAACAATCAAACAAGGAAAATAAATAAAAAGCATCCAAATTGGAAAAAATGTAAAACTGTCACTATTTGCATAAGATGTGAAACTATATCTAAACTCTAAAGAATCCACCAAAAATAAATAGAATTAATTTAAAAATTCAGTAAAGTAGCAAGTTACAAAATTAATTTATAGAAATTCTTCACATTCTTATACACTAATAAAAATAATCAGAAAGAGAAATTATGAAAATAATCCCACTTAAATTGCATCAAAAAGCATAAAATATCAAGGAATAAATTTAAATGAGGTGAAGCATCTGTACTCTGAAGACTATGAGACATTGAAAACAGAAATTGAAAAGAACACAAATAAATGGAAAGACATTTAGTGCTCATGAATTAGAAGAGTTAATATCATTAACATAACTATAATACCCAATTTGATCTCTATCGAAATACCCTGACATTCTTCTCTGAACTAGAACAAAAAATCCAAAATTTATGGAATCACAAAAGACCATATACAGCCAAAGAAATTTTGAGAATTAACAAAGTAGGAGGTATCATGCCCCCTGATTTCAAACTATACTACAAAAATACAATAGTCAGATACTATGGTGCTGGCAGAAAAATAGACAAATATATCAATGGAACAGAATAAAAAGCCCAGAAATAAACCCTCACTTACACAGTCAACTAATTTACAATAAAAAAGACAAGAATATACAATGAAGAAATGACAGTCTTTGCAAAAAATGATGCTGGAAAAACTGGACATTTATATGCAAAAAAAAAAAAAAAAAGAAACTGAACCATTATCTTACATCATATACAAAAATAACCTTAAATGTAAGGCCTAAAACCAGAAAACTCCTAGAAGAAAACACAGGCAATAAATTATTTGACATAAGTCTGAGTAATATCTTTTTATATATGACCTCTCAAGCAAAGGAAATAAGCAAAAATAAATAAAATAAACATCATTAAACTAAAAAGCTTCTATACAGAGAAGAATACCATCAAAAATAATAATAATAATAATAAAAACTACCTACTGAATGGGAGAATATAAATGTGAATGATTTATCCAATAAGGGATTAATGTCCAAAATATTTAAGGAACTCATATGACTCAATAACAAAAATATAAACAATTCAATCAAAAAATGGGCAGAAGACAATTTCTCTAAAGAAGACACACAGATGATCAACATATATGAAAAGATGCTCAGCATCACTAATTATCAGAGAAATGCAAATCAAAACCACCATGAGATACCACCTCACACCTCTCTGAATGACTAATATCAGAAAGTCAACAAATAACATGTGTTGGCAAAGATATGGAGAAAAAAGAACATTCATGCAACTGTTGATGGGACTGCAAGGTTGTGCAGCCACTATGAAAAACAGTATGGAGATTCCTCAAAGAATAGATCTTCCATGTGACCCAGCGATTCTATTTCTGGGTATTTTACAAAGAAAATGAAGACATTAAGTTGAAAATTATATATGAGCCCCTATATTCATTGCAGCATTATTTACAATAGCCAAGATATGGAAGCAACCTCATTGTCCATGGATAAGAGGAAAGGTTAAAAAAGATGTGATATACGTAGAATTTATGTCTGTCTATCTATCTCTATCATCTATCTATCTATCATCTATTATCTATCTGTCATCATCTATCATTTATCCATCTAATCTATCCAATCTATCTATATATCTATCCACACACACAGATATACATATAATGAAATACCACACAACAATGAAATCTTGCCATTTGTGACAAAATAGATGGACCTAGAACATATCATGCTAAGTGAAATAAGTCAGACAGAAAGACAAAGACAGTATGGATTCACTGATATTTAGAATCTAAAAAAGTCAAAAACAAATGAAAAACAAAACAAAACAAAAAGACTTTTAGAAACGGAGACTAAAAGGATGGTCGCCAGAGGGACGGGCAGTGGGGAAATGTGTGAATGTGTGAGTGAAGTTGAAGAGGGATATAATCACTAATACTGTAATAAGTTTGTATAATGACAGATGATTACTAAAATTAGTGGGATGATCACATTGTAAGGTATAAAAATGTCAAATCATTGTGTTGTACACTTGCTACTAATATAACTGATATAATATTGTATACTTAAACAAAAAATTAAAATGTCACAATCAAAAATAAACAAATAAATAAATAAAATAAAATAAAATACATTACTATTTAAATAACTGACCCCACCATATTTGGGGGAAAAAATTAAAGTAAATTATATGACTTCTACACAGTACTGTTTTAAAAACAGATATTATTATCTACTTTCTATAAACACAAATCAATTTAAGGTGATGTACACATTGATATGGACATATAAAGGGCTTATTGGAAAGATAATGTCTACCCACTGCCATCTCTCACAAAGTGGAATGTATGTGTATTTTGGAGGATCACTTCAATACACTAAATGACATAAAAAGCTACAGAATAAATAGGTTGCATATTTGAACACCAGCTTTACTAAAAAATTGAGATGAAAATTTTTTGTAATAAACCAAACACATATCATTAAAGTAGAATATATGAAAAAAGCTTCACATTAAAATAACCACTGGATTTGAAAATAAATGTATTTTTTCATTGCTTCAGGATGCACTTTTAGATATCTGAGTGTACTCATTTACTTTCTTCTAACTTGAAGTTTCTTCTCTGGAAATATGAGAAAAAACTGTACTATAACTACTCTTTGTGAAGGCTCTGCTGCTTTTGACTCTAATGAATTCTTAATGAAACACAATTTCACTTTGTCTTTGTCAGTTCTGTGAAAAGGGTTTTGGTGCACCAAATAAAAATGTGAACTGGCTTTTACATTTAACAGCAACCATTTTTTAATAAAGAAAATTCATGTAAGAGTCTGTATTATGAACATTATGACTTGGGTTCTTCTGAGTGTGAATTCTCTTTAGGGATGTGTTAAGCAACCTATGAACATATTTGTCATTCAATGTTATTTACAGCTTCTGATCTATAAATTCTCTCTCTCTCTACACACACACACACACACACACACACATACATATATACATATATATGTTTATATTTATGGCTATCAGATGCTCTTTTTGAAAAAAACTATCAAGAATTAATACTAATCAGTAATACTAGTAATAATAATTCATAAAAATAAATTAGCATAATTAGAAAAACTTTGAAATGTAATAGGGCATGTTAGAAAGATGTTTGACTCTAGTACATGCCATCCATTTCACCTTCAATAAATATCTCAACTTCTACAAGGTTATTTTTAAATAAAATTTTGAGATAATAATAAATGCCTTGTTTAGTTTACTAGTACTGGTCAGAAGGATTCACATGTACCCTCCACCTCACACCTAAGCCGACCCGCCTCTTTTCCCCTTTATTTTCAACAACTCTAATATACATTGGTTACAGATCATTCTAAGCTACAAATCAATACTGGTGTGATATTAAAAGGAGGCAAGTGCCTTAGGCTATGTCTCTATTACTTAGCAATGAGGTTTAGTATTTGCATCAAGTACCTCTGTACCACAAGAGTGTCTATGAATAATCCTTGCTCAGATGACTTGAGACTGATATGTTAGTGTTGCCTTGTGAGATCCCTATTGTTTCCTAAGTTCCAGCTATATACCCTGTGGTGCATCTTTTTATAATAACAAAGCTCATTGCATAATTTAGCTCCAGTAATTTTTCCCTGATCATTTTCTACATTAGTTCATGTTCTTCAGCACACTTTGTGGCAACTATTATTGCAACTTCCTCTTCGGATTGTGATGTCACCTTACTCTTCTCTTCTCAAGAACTAAATTCTGTCCACCTAATCCAAGAGCAGTACTTAGGACCTTGAGGGGAATTCTCAGATACTGCATGTCTGCCCACTTGGGCATTGGAGCATTACCCTCCTGAATTCTCTGTCCCCCTACTCCAGTTCTTTTACAAATTTATAGGCAGATTACATAGCTTTATTTTGGTCCCTGCTGTAAACCAGTCTAACTTTATGACATAAACTTCTGGATGGCATTTTAGAGCTGATACTTCTTGATTCTACCAAGACTTAATTCCATCAAGTCTTCTATTCACCATACTTCATTGATAGAAAAAAATTAAAGAATAATACACAAAATTTCCTTGAGATTAAAATATATAAATTCAGAATATGAATCTCTCATGAGTAAAATAGCTTTATTAAAAACCGGTAATCAAAATTATTTATGCCTAAAATTATTTTCTTTGTTTCATCATTATATTATAAATTATTTCTACTTATGGATGAAGGAATAAGCCAGAGACCTCTCAATAGAGGTTCTTTATTTAGAACCAGCCATTAGTTGAGACAACTTTGAGGATTAGACTTGATTCTGGTCCACCATAAGCAGGATTAGCTTTGCTGCTTGCTTCCAGTTTTCTTAGCTCCCCACAGATGAGATCTCTTCTGGTATGAAATATAAAATTTGAGGCAGGTTTAGTTTGTTAAACCAAGGAACAAAACAAAAGTAGATCAAGAGATTAATGATAATTCATAAAATTTAAATATTTCAGATATAACCAAATGAAACTCACTGGAATTTTAATTCTTTTAAATAAGTAAATCTCCTTTATTATACAAATGCCATTAAAGAGAGTGTAACTTTTGATATTTGAAAAGACAGTTCAGGCTCTAATCACCTTCTGTTGAAATTAGAATAAAACTAGCATAATAAAGTAAAAATGCTTTAGATCACTGTTAAAATAAACAATATGCAAAGCATTGTCTATACTTTGAAAGAATGAATTTGCCATTCACTTTGACAATTGTTCACTTGTCTTCTTCAGGGTGGAAACACCTGAGCCTGTCTGCTACAAAGACCTACTAAGCATATTTATATTTATGTTTATATTTATATTTATATTTATATTTATATTTAAACTCTCTGCAAATCCTAAGAGAATATTCAGTTTGTTTTTTCTATTAACTGTGGTCTACTCTTATCATTAATTATTCCTAAAACTGTCCCCCCAACTTTTCACCCATTAACAGAAGCCAAAATATTATAAACAGCATTAAATTCAGATTGTTTCACAGTGAAATCACACTAAACCTTTAAAAATTAGATATTAATGTTACAAATCTATTCTTGAGCATAAAACAATTTCTATTTTTTTCTATTAAAAGAATAATAGAGATATACAAATCTAACATACCACCTCAGGAAAAAAAACTCTAAAGAATTAATTTCGCTTGTGAATTTAATGCAAAAATATTATAGTATTTAAGCATTTTAAATAATTTTATAATATCACCATTTAGTTTGTGAAATTAAGAGTGATTTAAAATTAAAAAGTCATTTAATATAATCTGATATCTTGATATATTTAAAGATAAATTCATATTATTGAAATTCAAACATGTCATAAGAATTGATTTGCTAGAGATACATTTTTAACATTTAAGATGAATATAAAAATAGAAATATTGATGCAGATGTGGATATACATCATTTTCTTTAAAGAGGATACACCAGAAGTATCCTGCTAAAGTCAAAAAGATAAGGATACCCATATTACCACTGCTATTCAATATTGTGTGAGAGTATGAGCAAACCAAAGCTAGACAAAATAGCAATTAGAAGCATATACATTATAAAAATAAATGCACATAATATATCTGGAATAATAAAATGAATCAATGGAAATTTTTAAAAACCAAAAAAAAATTTAAAAAAAGGGAAATGTTATATTAATAACAGAAATAAGCAAAATAGTAGGTAAGAAGATCACCATACAAAATCAGTAGTCACATATAAATAAACTGAAAACATTAAGGACTAATGGAAAATGCTAAATAAAAGCAAATATAAAGGAGTAAAATGTATAAAAAATATTAACAATTTTTATGAAAAAATACTCATGAGAAACACATTCAGATTTGAACAAAAAACATGTGTTCTCTGATAGGAAGATAGGAAGACAATTTTATTTCAAGTCTTTTGAAATAAAGATATTAAAACTCCCTAAGTCAGTTTATAAATTTAATAAAACATATAACAAAGTATTATGAAGTTATTTGTTTTTTTGCGGGGGGGGGCACAAAATTAAATCTAAAGTCATTTGGAAGAATGATCAAGCAAGAATAGACAGGAAAATCCTGGAATACAGTAGTTGAAACACACTGCCAATTACCAAGAGTGTAATATTAAAGCAATTTATTTCTGATACAAGAATAGTTAAAGAGGCAAATGGATTCAAATAAAAAAATCAAAAATATTCCCTACTGCAAATTAAAATTTAGTTGCTATAAAGATTGCATTAATATCTCAAAACAGGAGAAGTTGGTCTTTCTAATAAATGTTTTGAAGGATGATTGCATAGCTAGATGTAAAAGTTAAAAATATATTTACTATCTTTTACCACACTCCAGGATAAATCAATACAGCATATATTTATATGTAATTTAAAAAATACAAAAAATATTTGAGTGAATTATTTTTGTCATCGGAGTGAGAAAACCTTTCTTTACTGTCACCCTAAATACAGAAGCCCAAAAATAAAAGGTTGATAATGACCACATAATAATAATAAAACAAAATAACTTTGTCACAGCAAAATGATTAGAAGATAAATAACAAACCGAGAAAAATATTTACAACTTATATCACAGGCATAAGTTTCAATATTACTATTATATTAAAAAGATTCCAAATAATAAATTGAAAAAGCCCATCAGCTTTATGTAGAAATAGGCAAGTGTATGCTCACTTGAAGGGAAAAAAAAATAGAAATGATCTTTTATTATGCAACTTAATATTTCCATAGCTTCTATGAAATACTCTTCATATGATGTAAAAATAAGGAGGAAATTACACATATATGCTACTATTTAACTATATATATATGATACATATATATGTATATATATATATACACAGTTATATGTTATATATAATTATATATTTTTTAACATTAAAAACCTACACTATAAAAAAAATACCTATCTTGGAGAGGCTGGAAATAAGATTCTATAATTTAATGTTTATTATAAGATTCTATGATTATATATTGTTTTGTACATTTGAATTTGAAACCTTGTAAATATAAAATATAAAAAATATATTAAAAAGATAATTCCAAGAGTGAGGTCAGAAGCACAACAGAGTGAGGGATCTCCCCAGATCTCTTCCCTGAAAATAACAATAAGCTAAACAACTAAAACTCAACAAATAACACACCTGCTCACAAACATATCTGACAGATCTGTGCATCAGAGTTTCAAAAGGTTAGAACTGCACAAGTGTGGAGGGTAGATTGGGAGGAACAAAAATGCTGCCATATATAGCTGGAGCTCCCTGAGGGAGGGAGAGGGGAGAAATTGCGGCCAGTTCCCTTGAAGAGCCCTGCCTGAGAGATCAGTGTGCTACATGCAGCAGAACCTAAGGATCAGGGCAGAAAGTGGAGCAACAACTAAGTGCAGAGAGGCAACAGCTGTGTCTTAGCAGCTGCCATTGCCAAGTGGGAAGCTGAGACATAGAACCTGGCAGCACCTCCCCCTCAATCCTACCCAACCCAGAGCATCCCTTCCTCTCACCCCATATCCTTCTAGACCTAGCACTGTCAAGCCACGGAGAATTTGTGCAACTGGTACCAAAACATAAACCATGCCCGGTACCACAGACAGGCACTGGCACTGAGGAGACCTGATTGCAGATCGAATATACAGTATATCAGACAGAGGGAAAAAAAAAAAAAAACATTTTTAGCCACAAAGCAGAGATTCAAAAGACTTAGATGCTGCCTAATGGAAATCAAAAGAAAAACCCCTTTCTTATCAACTGGCTAAAGAGAGACATCTATATAATAAACTTCCTTTTGGAAAAAAAAACAGAATACATCCCACTAATTCCCAGGTGGAGAAATAATCCATCAAACATCGTGAAACATCAGAATGAAAGAGAAAACTCTCCAGAAAATAAGCTGAAATACATAGAAATATGGAATTTAAATGACAGAGAATTCAGGTTTGTACTTCTGGGGAAAAAAAAACAAACAAACAAAAACCTCAGTCAGATGCAAGATAAATCTGATCAACAATTCCAAGAACTTAGAATCAAAATAGACCAACAAAACAAGTTTTTAGCAAGGAGATTGAAACCTTAAAAGAGAGACTTGAGAATAAAAATAAAGAACTCTACAAGAACTATCTGACATCATCAGAAAAATCAACATAAGAATAATGGTTATATCAGAAGAAGAAAGGAAGAATGAAACAGAGTCAATGAGAATTTCCCATATCTATATAAAGAACTACATCTTTGAATCCAAGAAGTAAAGGAAACAGTTAATTATCTCAATCCAAAAGGCCTTCTCCAAGACATATTATATTAAATTTGTCAATAACTAATGACAAAAAGAAAGAACTCTTAAGACAATCAGGGAAAAGAAGACAGTAACCTATAAACGAAAACCCATTAGACTCGTATTGGACTTCTCAGCACAAACCTTACAAGCTATGGAGGCGTGGAACCAAACAGTCAAATTGTTGAAAGAAAGATATTACTGACCAAGCATAATTATCCAGTAAAGTTCTCCTTTAGATATGAAAGAGACATTTTCAGACATAAAAAAAAACTGAAGGAATTTTCCACCATAGGGCCTGCATTCTGAAGGGGGTCATTCTACCTGAAACAAAAAGACAAAAAAATACATAACTATGTGTAAGTTGACCAATAGGCAGACAGAAGTAGAAAAGTGCAACCCTTATTAATACCAGGGACTATGTAAATATTACATAATGGTTAAAGATAAAAAATGCTTTAAAAGAGAACACAACAGCTATTGTAACTTAGAAAGGAACATATAGCATAAAGAGGAAACAAAAACAGAAAAAGGGGAAAGTAAAGATCAGAATCTGCAAAGAGAAATGAAGATAAGGCACATGCAGAAGAAAATGGAATATATAATTTTCTTTAACATAAACGTAAAGGTAACCACACAAAAATATCTAAACTTGAGACACATTACATAAAACAAGAAGGGACAGAACATAAAATCATAAAACACTACAAATTAAAATAACAGACAGAAACACAAGGACAAAGAAACAATGGATACCTACATGGTACCACAAAACAAGATAAAATGGCTATAGGAAACCTCATATTTCAAAAATCGCCCTAAATGCAAATGAACTAAACTCACCAATAAAAGACACAGAGTAGCAGATCGGATCAGAAAAACAAAGCCCAACCATATGCTGCCTTCAAGAGACACATTTCAGCTTCAAGAACAAATATTGACTGAAAGTGAAAAGGTGGATAATGATAATTCAAGCAAATGCCATCAAGAGAAAAATCGGATGTAGCCATAATTATATGTGGCAAAATAGACTTCAGAATAAGAAAGGTAGCAAGAGACAATGATGGACGCTTCATAATGATAAAGAGAACCGTACATCAAGCTGATCTAACACTTATCAATATTTATGTTCTTAATCAGGGAGCACCAAATTATATAAAGCAACTGCTAACAGAACTAAAAGGAGAAACTGACAAAAGCACAATTATAATAGGGGACCTAAATACCTTATTTTCAACTATGGATAGATCATTCTCAGGTATCTCTCTTCCTTCTGCATCATTTCCAGATTTCTGTCTTCAATATCATTAACTCTTTCCTCCATCTGGTCAGGTCATTTATTAGGCTCTTTTATTCTTCATCTCTTTTAATGTGTTCTTTATCTCCAGAAGTTCTAGTCGGATCTTTTTAAAGTTTCAATCTCTTTGGTAAAGTATTCTGTTGTTTGTTGATTTTGTTTCTAAGTTCTTTGAACTGTTGATCAGAATTTTCTTACATCTTGTTGAGTTTTTTCAGAAGTGCAACCTGGGATTGTCTGTCATTTAAATCGCATATTTCTATGTCTTTAAGCTTATTTTCTGGAAATTTTTCATTTTCTTTCTGAGCCACCTTGGTTGTTAATGGTGTTTGATGGATTATTCCTCCACCTAATAAGCATTAATGAGAATAGGAATGTAATCTGCCTTTTTTTTTTTTCAATTTGTTACAGAGCATTTCATTGTAGCCAGTTAATAAGAAGAGGTTTTTCTTTTGATTTCCAGTAGGTGGCGCCCAAGCGTTCTGCACCACCTAACCTTTTTTTTCCTCTGGAAAGTTGTGTATCTCCTCTGTGACCATGTCTCCTTGGTTCAAGGGTTCCACCCCTGTGGGATAATGTGAAAGGTCATGGGAGTCTGAGTACTACTCCAGCTGTCAGGGCGGGGGCGGGGGCAGGATTCTCCACTGCTTCCTTGACAGGTCAGCTTTGTGTGTGACTGTTATCCTTCCAGTGAGTGATACTGGCTCAGACTTCCGCTATTTTCCATCTATATTCCCTCCCTTCTCTCCGGAACTGGTATATGTTTCAGTTCTGGTTATGTGATATCCCCTGTAATTCAGTGCTTGCACTGGGAGGATATGGCG
>NW_006432491.1:1754762-1755897 GCF_000325575.1 Pteropus alecto | reverse complement strand
GTTTTGTGCTCTGGGATGTTGAGGAAGGTAGACACGCTTCTGTGACTTAGCTTTCTGCTTCGCAAAGGAGATTGCTAAAACAGCTGTCACCCCTCTGTGCTCGATATCTGCCCTGCTCTCTGCCTTATTCCCTGGGCTCTGTTGGGTGGGATATGCTTATCCCTGAGGCAAGTCTGTTTGGGGATTCAAAGAGCCAAGAAACTGTAGCATTGTAGTTTTCCCCTCCCCCTCACCCTTCCTGGAGCTCTGGGCTACTTTCTGCATTGCCTTGTTCTGTCTCTTTCTCCTCGCCTGCCTCCCTGGCTCAGGTGCCTGCATAGTCCATCTCTTGATGCACTGATGTGAAGACCTCTCAGACCTGCTTGTGTGCAGGTTGGTGTTACTTGTTAAGATATTCAGCTCCTTAAAATTGCAAGGGGAGAGATCAGGGGAGCTCTGTTTCTAAACATTATCATTTTAAATAAAATAATTTATATTCTATTATTCAGTGTTCATCTTTTCAAGGAATGAAGTGGGATCATATTTCATGCATACATGTCTAGATATACATACGAACATACTTAATAGTAATATGAATTTTTTAATGTTGCAAAATATTTTTGGCTTCTAACTGTTGCTAATATTATGCTAATTGTGAATAATTCTTCTACCATCAGTTAGAACCAAAGAAAACGAAATTAATCTTTGGCTCTACTGAGTAAGCATATTTTGTTATTCAAGAACATATTGTATTCATGTACCTGAGAGATATCTGACGTGTTACTTAATTTATCTTTCTCTTACCCACTTTATTATTCAAAATTCTCACTGTTTTTCACGTATTTCAAACACTGAATGCTCACGGCATTCAGGCAAAAATATTCTTTTAGGAATATGAAAGATTAGATATTGAGATAGGTTTCCTAGGGCTAGAGTGATATTAGCTACATGCCTCAATATGTAGGGTCATGAGTCTTACTGTGTAAGTCAAGTTCTAGATCTCGCTTGATAGAAGAGCCATGTTCTCTCTAATAAAAGTATTTGTATTTGTGATTTGTGGAGTTCTACAAAGCCAGGGTCCATAAAAAGAAATTCTATTTTACCTGAGTCTAAGTATGGTACTGTTTGAAAATCTCTGTGTGCTCTACATATCTCT
>NW_006432491.1:1730098-1754752 GCF_000325575.1 Pteropus alecto | reverse complement strand
AATAAAGTTAAGTAGAAACAATGTTTAAAATAGTAGTATTTGCATTAATGTGATACATCTCTCAACTATTTAGGTTTTCTGTAATGTATTTAATTCTCAATATATATTTTTACATTAGATCTTGTACATCTTGTTTTATTTATGATGATGCATATTTCATAATGTTGATGTTTTAAGGAATTTAACTTTTATTTTAAAAATGCTTTTCTTTGCTGTGTAGAAATGTCACTCACTAGTGTGTAGACTTATATAGCAAGTTTGTTCGTCTGATATTAGTTCTAACAATTTCAGATACTTGGAGTTTTTTATCCGGAGAAATAAACACTTCACTTTCAAGTAGTGACAATATTTATTCTACCTCTTTATTCTTTATATTTTTATATTATTACTGTTTTTATTTGACAAGGACATTAGTGTTATATTAAAAGAAGTATTGAAATCAAACATTTCTGTCATGCTCTTAAATTTACAGAATTTTAATTCTCATCTCTCCATTGAAAGGAATATTTGCTGTTGCATTTTTGAAAATACACTATACCTAATTGAGGATGCTCATTTTTATGTACAAACTAAAATTTTTTAATTGTTTTATTTTATTTGTTGTTTTTTTTACATTTTCTTTTTCTTTCATGAATTTACCTTTTACCAAATGATTATTTTTTGCATTTAATGAGATAGTAGCTTTCTAAAATATCTTTAGTAGGTGAATTTCATTAATAGATTTTTTAATGTTTGACAAACATTTCCCTCCTATAATATCCCTGATGAGGTAACAATTATTATATTTTTAATTCTGCCTTTCATTTGCTTTCATTTTATTTAATAACTTTGAATCTCTATAATTGGGTAAAATTGGCATTTTTTTTCCTTTTTTCACATTTTATTTTCCTAATTTTTTAATTCAATTATACTAACCATATAAAATGAGTATACTGAATTAGATGTTTTCTTTCTTGTTTGTTCTTCATAAATTTCTGTGTAATGATCTTGTGGTGATGATATCACCAAGATGGAGACCCCGCCTCTGTTCTTTATACCTATCTATAAATAAAAATAGCTCTAGGTGACCTCGGCAGTCCAATTAAGAAGCTTCAGCAACACAATGGAACAAAATAACATAAAAACTGCACAAAAAGTATACAAAGAACATTTTCATTTTGCCTGCATCATATCTTCCCCCCAGCCAGCACTTCAGAGTGCCAAGATGGAACTCTAACATTCCCTACTTGAAAGAGTTTCCCTCTCTGAGAAAAGCAGAGTGGTATGAGTGACCGGCTTCCCTAGACTTTCAGGGCACAAAGCTGAGATGTCTAGTGATGGCTGAAAACAAAGAAGAAGGGCAGGGTGTACCAGTATCAACCACTCGGCTGGAACAACTGCAATTTACTGTAGCCTGCTCCACAAAAGATCTCATAGCTGAGGACATCCACGGTCATTTCAGAGGCTGCAGATACTTCCAGCATTAGTCACTGAGAATATCATCATGGACACCAGCACACTACTCGACAGAGGATCCCATCAGCTTTCACCAGTTGAGCAATCATGGATCACCTGCAGATTTTGCTGATAAGGTTTTTGCCCATAAGTTCTTCTGTTTGCAGACACCAGCTGCTTGAGTCCCTCCATGATTCCTCAACCTCTTACCACTGTAGCCTGGGATCCACACTAATAGCCAGCCTTGGCTTCTGTGACTGTGCTGTGTGCATGCATAGGACCTCATGGTTGATGCTCATCATTGTGTATGTTCCTGCGGCTAGCCACTGCAATTGCACAAGTATACTGCAACAGCCAAAATCGTCATTACCAATTGTGGGTCCAGATGTAGCCCTGACTTCTCTTACTGGCCTTCACCATTGCACTCTCCTACAGCTATTTTCTATAGTTTTATACTTGTTTGCTGCTGGTTTGATTCTCATCACCAACCTCTGTGACTTTGCACATGCCCATGGCTAGCTCTTGCGGCTATGCAAGTACATACCGTAAACCAAGACACCCACTGTTAGCTATTGGCCCAGATTTAGCCCTCACTGTTATACCATCATGCAAGTCTGCAGCTAGATTCACCAAAACAACAACAACAACAACAACAACAACAACAACAACAACAAAAGTCAAAGCATACCACTATAGAAGACTATTAAAAGAGGAAGAAACGAAAAACTACCAAAAGAGGAAGAAACGAAAAAGACAACAACAACAAAAGTCAAAGCATACCACTATAGAAGACTATTAAAAGAGGAAGAAACGAAAAACTACCAAAAGAGGAAGAAACGAAAAAGACAACAACAACAAAAGTCAAAGCATACCACTATAGAAGACTATTAAAAGAGGAAGAAACGAAAAACTACCAAAAGAGGAAGAAACGAAAAAGACAACTACAAAACAGAAAGAAAATAATTAACATGACACTTATAAAAGCTCACTTATTAATAATTACTTTAAATATAAATGGATTAAATTCCTCAATCTAAGGTGGCTGAATGGATTTAAAAACCAACAAACGAAACAAAACAAAAAAAACAAGACCCAACTATATGCTGGCTACAAGAGACTGACTTCAGTTTTAACAACACGCATAAACTCAGAGTGAAGGAATGGAAAAGATATTTAATTTCACACAAGTAGAAAGCAAAAGACAATATGAGTAGCTATGCTTATACTAGATAAAATAAACTTTAAGGCAAAAATTGTAATATGAAATGAAAAAGGTCATTATATAATGATAAAGGAGCCAATTAATTAAGAGTATATAACAATTATAAATATATATGCAACAAACATTGGAACACCTAAATATATTAAACTCACATGGAACATTATTCATGATGTATCCTATATTTTTTTAAGACACTACTTAGCAACAAAAAATTTTGAAATATACCAAATATTTTTTTTTCTGACTATAAGACTTTGAAACTAAAAATCAATAACAGGAAGGAAGCTGAAAATTTCACAAAAATGTGGAAATTAAACACCACAAATTTTAACAACCAGTAAGTCAAAAAGAAATCAAAAGGGAAATTTAAAAATTCTTGAAACAAATGAAAATGGAAACATAATATACCAAAATTTGTGAAATCCAGCAAAAGCAGTTCTAAGATGTAAGCTTATATTAAAAAATACCTACATTAAGAAAAAAATGAACTCATATAAACAACTAAGTTTACATCTCTAGAAACTATAGGAAAAATAAAAGAACAAACTAAGTTCAAAGTTAGCACAAGGAAGATAATGAGGAGCAGAAATAAATGAAATATAGAATAAAAAAATAAAAAACAACAAAACTGAGTTGTTTTTTTAGAGAAACAAAATTGAGAAAACTTCAACTAGATTTTCCAAAAAAAAGATGACTCAAGTAAAATTATAAATGAAAGCAGATACAGTTGATACCACAGAAACACAAAGGATCATAAGAGATTACAAGAAACAAATTGGAAAACCTGTAAGAAATGAATGAATTCCTAGAAACATACACCCTATCAAGACTGAATCATAAAAAAAAAAAGAAAATCAAAACAGACCAATCATTTATAAGTTTAAATCACTAATCAAAAACCTCCCAAAACAGGAAAGTTAAGAATCAGATGGCTTCATAGGTGAATTTAATATACATACATACATATATACATACATACATAAGAATTAATATTGATTCTTTCCAAACTCTTCTAAAAACTGAAGAAGATAAACTACTTCCAAATTCATTTAACATGGACAGCATTACCCACATCAAAGTAAAGAAGAAGGAGTAACTGGCTAATATCCCTGATGAATATAGATGAAAATATTCTCAACAAAACACTAGCAAACCGAATTCAACAGCCATTAAAAAGATCATACACCATGATCCCTGGGATGCAAGTATGATTCAACACACTCAAATAAAAAAATGTGACATTCCATATTAATAGAATAAAAATAAAAATTATATGCTCATCTCAGTGATACAAGAACCACAAGAGACCCATATGATCTCACTCATATGTGGACTATAAAGAACAAAATGAATAAATAAACAAACAAAACAGAAAAAGACCAAAACATTCTTGAGAAAGGACAAAGATAAATCAGACTTCCTGATTTCAAACCATATTAGAAAGCTTTAATAATCAAAACATATAGTGCAGGCATAAAACAGGCAAATAGAACGGGAACAAAATAGAGAGCCCAGAAATAAATCCATGCATAAATAGTCATCTGTTTTTTTGCCAATATAGCCAAGAATATCTAATGAGGAAAGGGCAGTCTCTTCAATAACTGGTGTTGAAAAAAGTAGATATTTATATATTTACTAGAATTTAAATTCCTACCTTGCACTACTCATAAAAATTAACTCAAAATGGATTAAACACTTAAATATAAAATTTGAAACCACAAGACTCCTAGAAAAATACATAGGAAAAAAATCTTAACATTGGTCTTGCCTATATATATATTTGAAGTTTCTGACACCAAAAGCAAAGGCAATAAGAGCAAAGATACACAGGTATCAAACTAATAAGCTTCTGCACAGCAAAAGTAACAACTAACAAAATGAAAAGGCAACCTACAGAATGGGAGAACATATTTGCAAACCATACATCTGGTAAAGGGTTTATATAAAAAAAAAAAAAAAAAAAAAGAAACTTATACAACTTAATAGCAACAAAACAAATAATATTATTTTTAAATGGTTAAGGACCTAAATAGACATTTTTCAAAGACATTCAAATAGCCAACAAGTACATTAAAAGGTACTCAAAATCATTAATCATTATGGAAATGCATACCAAAACCACAATGACTTATCGCCTCACCCCTTTTAGAATGGCTATCATCAAAAAAGCAAGAAATAGCAAGTGCTGGCGAGGATGTAGACAAAAGGAAACTCTTATGCACTGTAGGTGGAAATGTAAATTGGTAGAGCCATTATGGAAAACAGTATGGAGTTTGCTCAAAAAAAAAAAAAAATACGACTACCATATGATCCAGCAATTCTATGCCTGCTTATATATCCCAAGGAAATAAAATTACTCTCTTGAAGAGATATGTGCACCCCCATATTCATCCCAGCATTTATAATATCTGAGACATAAAAACAACCTAAGTGTCTATCAACACAGATGAATGAATAAATAAAAAATGTAAATTTTCAAATCCATTGCTATTTAGAAGCTTAAGGTTCTGCTTCTGATAACTCCAATTTCTAAAAACCCTGATTTATTTCCATTGGATATTTATTTTTCTGCAATTTTTACTCATATTTTCTTGCCTGTTCCTTTTGGTGTTTTTTATTCCATGTACAAAATTGTATTTGAAAGGGTATTTACCGAAATAATTTAAAGTCTAGGATGATGTAATCTGCCCCCAGAGAGAATGTAGCCTTGCTTCTGTCTGCACCTGGAGGCACTTGCACTCCAGAACTATTTAAACTAATTTTGTCTTTGAAGATCACTTCAGGCTAAGCAGCATTTACTGGAGAGGAACTGTCTACTTCAGGCTTTTTCTTATTTTTAACATGTGGCTTTTCAAGGTCCTAACACGCGGTAATCTCCAGTTTCAAATTGCTATTCCCGTAGTGCCACAAAGCTGTCAAATTCCTCACAAATCGGTAAATACAGAGGAAACGTGGGCCAAGTACAAAGCATACATTGCTATGCCGCTATTCTCTATCAGATCTTTCCTACATTATTAGCTCTCCCTTATCACTTTTGATAACTAATAAGTTATCTTTGATAACTTATAATTGATCGGTGGGAGTGTGTGCGCGCGCGCGCGTGTGTGTGTGTGTGTGTAGTGAGGAGAGATAGCAAAAGTAGAAAGTCTTATTGTTCGTTACTTTTATTAAACTTTTGGTTTTGATCTTTTTTATTTTTTTAACTTTGTTGATCATCTTTATTGTGTCTTTGCTTTCCATTTTAATTTTCATTTTAATAATTTCTCTTCTATTGCATTTCTCTTAATGTTGAAATTAATTTTTAGTTTTGAATTTTTCCCAAATAAATCTAGTAAGAGATAAAATTTCTTAGTGGTCTACGGCCATGCTGCCCTGAACAAGCCCTCCCGTCTGATCTCAGAAACTAAGAAGGATTAGGCCTGGTTAGTACTTGGATGGGAGACCACCTAGGAAGACCTGTAGGTGTAAAAAATAAAAAAATAAGGAATTGTATGCCAAGGTCCTTGCAATCTGTGCGGTCAACCAAGGGTTGCCTTGCCTAAAAAAAAATAAAATAAAAAATAAAATTTCTTAGTGTCCTACAAATTTTTATATTTAATAAGTGCTATGTTACAATATTGTATGCATTCATATGCATTTCCATTATGATTTTTTCCTTTGAACTATGAACTACTTAGAATATTCTATCTAATTTCCTAATGAAGATTTTATGATATTCTTCTGTTATCAATAGTTAATAAATGTCAGAGAATATAGTATATGGAATACCAATGATTGTTTTGTGGACTTGATTTTAAAGGAAGATGTTTTTCCAGCTGCCCAGTACAGTACCAGTTATGCTGCAGTATATGTTTCTGTGAAGCAATTTCACTCATATGTGGTTCATTAATAGAAGAAATATTTTGGAATAGAATAAAAATTGTGTTGGTTTATCTATAATACAACCTATGCAAGGGCAGCCAGAATGATAAAGTTATGATATTTATTTGAAAAGGGAAAAGTCTTCAACATTACTGCAAACTTGTTGAAAAAGCACTTCGGCATCTTTTTTTTTTAATTTTTATTTTATTAGTTTTAAGTATACAGTACATTGGTTAGACATTTATATAGTTTATAAAACAATCCCCCTGATTGCTCTTTCTCACCTCTGGCTCTGAGTTCTATCCTAGGAACATGCCTCCCAGACTCCATCCCAGAGAGGCTCAATCTGGTTTGTGCTGTGTTTTGCTCTTGCTCTATTGCCCTGCCTCCCAAAGTCCCCTAACAGAAGCACAACAGCTCATGCTTTCCATTTATCTTGTCTCAGTACTAATTAGCCATTGTCCAAAACAGGGTTTGCCATCATTTATACTCTGTCATTTTGGTAAATTTTTGGTGAACAATGTGACAGCATCTGTTAACAGTAATATGTCTACATGGACAGTCCAAATTATCCCCACAAGGCTCAAACATTCTTTTTTGTTTGGTGTTCTTATTACAAGTTACATAAGAACACCAAAGTTATCTTTGATAACTTATAATCTTTGATAACTTATAAGTTATCTTTGATAACTTATAACTGTCCTCTCAAACTCTTTTTTATCTCAAAAGCATTGCTGTTTTTGTGTAATTTTTCTTTTTTTTGCAGAACACGATGATTTTCTGTATATATACAATATTTTAGAACAGAAATATTTATGTCCTTCAATGTTAACTTATAATTCGTGTGATTCAAATCTCCCAAATACTTACAATCAATTTTGAAGAGAAGTATATTAAAATCTTCCAAAGAACTGGTGATATGTCAATTCCTCCTTGTAGTTCTTTCACTCTTGGTTTTACATATTTTATTTACATTATAGCATTCATGAAAGTTTAGAATTGTTCTTTTCTCCTGGTGAATTGAAATTTCACATTTGACCTCTAAAAAGGCTTTTGTTCATAAGGTCAACCAGTTTTATATTAATAAAATTACACTACTTTTCTCTTGTATCATTTACCTTTCATAATCTGACTATTCCATCTGAAAACTTCGATACTTTGTTAATGGTGTGTGTGGTTTCTGTTACATTTGTTCTCTATATTTCATATCCTAAGATTTTATGTGATTTTGAGGATTGTGAGATTATGATCAATGAAATGTTACCTATGAAATTCTTGAAATTTTGATTTAGAGTGGATTCCCTTTATTCATTCTGTCAGGTAGATGGGAAGGGTGCCAATTGGGACCTTTCTTAAAGCAAATTCCAGGCTTATATCTTTTGGGGGCTATAGCAGTAGTTTTGAGTTTAGTTTGAAATATACATTGTAACCAGACTGTCATTGGAAATTCTTCCTTAAAGTTATTTTTATCCCCTCTATAATGCATGAAAATGTCCCCTCTGTCTTGTCCTTTGAGTTCTTTATTTTTTTCATAACTTTCCCTTTTCATCAGAAAATCACCTTTTGGTGTCAGTTTTTGTGGGAGATTGTCATAATGATTTCCCACGTTGTGCAGAATGTAGGCTTTTCCTCCTTTCTTCATCTCGAGGATCATTAAAATGGAGAGATTTGGGCCATGGAGGATCAAGAATGCTCTTATGGCAGCCGAAGCTTTGGTGCTTTATAACCCTTCCAATTTGTTATTTTGGTCTTGGGGTATTTCTCTCACTTTCTTGCCAAATCAACTCTACAGATGAAGAGAATATTGTATTTAATTTGTTTTATAGGTAATGTATTGATAAAGTTATTCAGGTAATTAGCATGCTATATTGCTCGAGTATGAAGTCTGATTGTAGTCAGTCTTTATTTTATTCTCTGTGCATCTGTATTTTTTTTTTAAATTTCCATAACTAAAGCATATTATTATGATAAAGCAGTAAGCATAATAGTGTTAGTTTATACTGGAAAGAAACCATAGGAACAATGTAATCGTGATTGTCAAGTACTTAAAAAATTCATATACTTCTGAAGATGAATAGCTCTTTTTATTACTCTAATACCATATACCATGAGTACTTATGAACATTAAATTAATATGAATATATAACAACCATACAATCTTTAGATTCTTATGTACTGGAATCTAATACAATTGAATATGAATAAATTCTGTTTCTGTGAATTTTTAAATATTTTTTTCTTAAACACCTGAAATTATTGAAGTGTGTTTAGAAGCAAAGTATAGCACACGAGACTAAATATTTTTTATGCCTTTAATCATATAATTTCCTGCAACTTTTCTTAAACTCTTCATGTCATTAGGATTGCTAGCATACATATTGTTCATGTGGTTCAACAGAAAACATATTCTCTTTTATAAAACAACATTTGTAAAATGAGTCTAACTTTTAACTATTATAAAAAAAAAATGAAAAAAGCCATATACACAAATTTCATGGCAGAGAATTAGTTCATGCTGAAATAATCATAAAACTCCTGTCTCAAAGTCTGAAGTGATATAGTATTTTTGTTATTTTTAGTTTTATTCCCAGAGCAAAAGTTTATGATAACAAAGTTCAGAAAAGGAACCAAATTCCCAAAACTGAGCTAATATACCCTCTTTTTCAGGGCTCTGGTTAATTCAATATTCAATTTTCTCTCATCTTAAAATCTACTTGCTCTTCCTTTAACTTAAACATGTAGTAACTTCAGAGAGCCAGAAATCATAATAACAGTGTTTGAATAACTTCTCTATTACTCTTACAGTCATTTGAAATTAGGTAATCTTTCTTAGTTTTATAATTTGTAGAGTTGTTATGATGAGTATATTTTTATTAAATGTGAAAACAGTACTTGGTAGAATATAAAGGAACATTTAATGTAAAAGGTTTTTAATATTCTATTCTAGTTCCTAGAATGAAATTGTAGATAGAATTGGCCTTGTGTGCTTTCATTTGACTTTTTTTCTATATCTACTGTTGGCTTATTTGTATTAAGTGAAATTAGGTAAGAATATTATTTTGTTCTTCATCACCATTGAAGGTGATGAAGAAGAACAAAACAGATGAGAAACTAAATCTTATTACTAAGATCAGAAAATAGTATTTAAAAAATTTGGACATACAATAAATGTAAATTTCCTTAGCCCTCTGGACCATCTTCCCTATGATGAAAAAAGTCTACTACTAATCAATTAATATAGTTCTCATTATAGACTAATATAATTTTTCTTAAATTTTTTCTATATATTATTATATGTCAGTGACATGAAATGAGGTATGCTATATATCAATATACCAAACATACTTAAATTAGTTATATTCGAATATGTAAACATTCATATCATGAAAAATTTATATTTTTATTAAATTAATAAATCTGAACTAACAAATCACAGTCTTAAAAACAACTTCCTTTTGGTGTCAGCACATTTATTCCATTAATTTTCAACACTAATATGTTTTAAAAAATATTTTTGTGTGTTCATCTTTGAAATGTTTTCCCCCAAAACTCAATTCTTGTTAAACATTTCCAAGAGAACATCTGGTATGTTGAACAATCTTTATCTTAATAAACCTTACAGTAATAGCATTCAAAATGCTATTCTGGTATATATTCTGGGGTGACTACACATAATATTCTCTAAAAACATTCACATTTTTCTACATATTCTGGTTAATTGTTGACCTAAAATTTTAGTGACATTTTTCTACTTATTAAAACAACCCCTAAAACAGTAAACATTTCATCTAATTGAATATTTAAACATGATTCATACATACACACATTTTTCAATTGTCAAAAAGAGTTGTGATTATTACATCCTAGGCCAAAGAAAAAAGTCTTTAATCACACTGAAGTACACACTATTTCATATAAAATCTGAATAATTTTAAGTAATTTAAAATAAACATGTCATGGATTAGCTGCAACCACCTCCTTTCTCCAAGTCTGTTATCATTCTGTAAGGTGCAAATTCATTGAATTTTCTTGTTTTCTTATCACTAGATTTTTATAAAAATCTAATATATGATTATTGACAAAATAAGTAGCACATCATCTTTCCTTAAGTAATAGACTATCTTATTGGAGAAATAGTAGTCCATATTTGAAAATAGTTGAAAAAATGATATATAGCTAACATATGTTGAACCAGAAATAATAAATGCTATGGAAGGTAAAAAAATAAAATAAAAATAAAACAAATCAATAATGTTTAAAGAGGTGATTTAAAATTGTTCTTGTCCCTTTACATCTTTAGAAGACACTTATATGAAAAGATAAGGAAGGAGATCATCAGTCCAACCAGTCAAATCAGCTGGCCAACCCAAAACAAACTAGAATAACAGATGTTCTAGTCATCTGTTAGCCCTAATGAGTTAGACATTTGTTAGGAGGGAAGACACACCTAAGCCATGCTCTTGAATGTATAGAAATTCTGTCTACTAAAAATCATTAATTTTACAATTAATATTAATCAATGGACTAGCCAATATATATTTTTACCATAAGGAAGTTACTCTAATTAAAATTGATGACTAATTTAATTTTGTAGTTAAACTGGATAATACTCATCAGAACTTTTGGGTTGATTCTTACTTCTCTGTGGCAAATACTATATAAACAGTTACCTGGGATAAACTTAATTAATAATCTACTAAAATTTGTCTAGAATTTTCAAATACAAATTCATCTCTCTTGAATGGGGAGAGTTTGGATTTAAACAGTAATTTAGATTACAATTGTTTATCTAGATGGATAATAATTTTTAAATTAAAAAAATCTATAATTTATCTCTTATTTTATGAATTTCATTGATGTCCATCATTTAAACTTTAAATATTATTATAATATTTCAGAATATGCTAAACCAACCTCAGCACTTTATCTATGCCCAATTATGGATGAAAAATTCAAGCAAGAATTTAGTCATACCATCCCTAAGCCTTGGTAAACAACATAATATGATGAAGAATTACCATTTTAAGATGGTTTTTATTCTTCTTATTGATAATTTCATAACATATCTTACATTTACTTATCTTGCTCTAAAGTATCAATGTAAATAAAAATAAAACTTATTCTCAATGTGATATGTCTCATAGTACACTTTATGTGGTTAATTTTGCTTTATTTGTAGTGACAAATCAAACTGGATGGAGAAAAAGAAATTATTTCTCTCTTTGTTCCTTGCCCATACTTTATTTTTAGCCAGTGGTCAATGTTTTGTGTATCCTTCCACATACAATGTCTGCTATATTGATACTCATATATAGAATATGCACAAACAACAGCTTCACCTTTCATAGAAAACTTTAAAGTATTTTGTAACACAGCCAAGTCTATTACAATAAAACATTAACATGTTGATTAATTTGTAATATGCAGTAACATTCGTAAGCTATATAAACTTAGACTGATTTACAAAATGTATTTAGTTAAGAAGAGCCAAATTATTATCAAGTGTTGCATGGAACATCATTTTTAATTTTTTAGACCAATGTGAATACAATATTTTAATTTTTATATAAAAAGGAAACCTCATAATCACAAATCTCTTTAAGAATAGCATCCTTTAAAATTCTCAGCTGATTATTCTGTTTTTCTCTTTTGATATACACTTGTGTTTTAATTAAGACAATCCTGGTTGTTTCTGCCTTGAAAGATAAACTCACAAGGACAAAGACCCTTCTAAGTAGTTGATGCACATGGAAACATCTGGTGGTCAGTTTACAGACAGTAGCAGAACAAATCCAGACAACTGCTTTCTGATTTCCATAAATGGAAAATACATAGGTTTGTCTTTTTTTGTTTCTCTTCCTTTTGACATAAAAGGCACCGAAGTGACACTAATGAAGTCAAACAAGGTCTCCTTGAGACATGCAAGTGGGTGTGTGAAGGGTAATAATTTCCCCCTTGCCTCTAGGATTTAATTTTTCTATTGTTTCCTCCTCTTTGTCAGGATAGTCATGGGGAAACCACCTCACCCATAATTTACTTACATTGTAATTATCTATTTGCTTTGCACCTCTCATTTTTAGTCCTAAGTGTCAAAGACTAATGCAGACAAATGAAAAACTTTGTCCCCAAATAAAACTACTTTAGATATAGATTTAATCTTGAATCACGTCAGGACAATTTTATTGCACAAATAATATCAACAAAATCTTCAGGATCAGAAAACACAAAACAAAAGATTGCACAGAAGATATTCTCTTGACCCTAGTTTTCCTAGTATCTACAAAATACAAAACATGTTTACTTCCATTCCCAAACAATGTTGTACTGTCTTGTCTGAAGTGATCTAATTTTTTTCTGATACATAAAGATATAAAGGGGATTATGGCAGAGTCCCCATACTCAGTGCAGGCAATAAATTATAAGTAGTTTAGAAGCAGAAGAAAAGTTGTTTCCAAATGGAGGTTTGGGGAGAGGCATTGCTGAAATGTTCATCATTGCATAGGCAGGTCTAAATTGTGTTGTAGCTGCATCACACATTCCATGACAGAACGGTTCAGAGAATATACCAACCAAAACTTCTATTCAAATTGGTCAGCTTGATTTTAAAACGCAGCTGCTCAAAGGAAGTGAATGGTGCTTTTGAATTCCTGTCATTCACACTGCCTCATGGACAAACCATGTTTGATCTGTTTTATTCAACAGCAAGTTTAGAATTTGAACATGTATATATACACACATACACACACAGCCTCAGTGAATAGATAGCATAATAGAGATGTGAATTAATTATCTCATACCATTGTGGCATTTTATAATAGGAAAACAGAATACTTATTGTTTTTCTTATGGTGAAATATTAGCTATTTTTCCCCTCATCTGTCTCTTCTAGTAGCCCATAAAGTTTTGGAGGATAAGCATTATGTATATTTATATCTATATCTTGTGTGCTCATGGTATCTTTGCCTAATGAATGCTCAATAAGTATGGAGTGATTATGTAAGAACCTCCAAGTAATTTTGCATCTCAACACTAAGTTCTATATTGTTTAGAGAGCAACATTTTCTTACAAAGGAATTTTGTTATTCAGGTCAAATAGAATCCCTATTATTCATTAGGGGATATAATCTGCATATCTTTACTAATGGTTAAAACGGTTCCTTATCTGGAACCTGATGAATATGAGAAAGAAAAGTGTTGCCCAGGGAACAGAGCTGCTTTGTTTGAATGACTTTCTTTAATATGGCAATGGAAGTTAAAAAATATAATGTCAAAGAAATTGTTAAGTTTGCATAAATAAGTGTGTTAGTGAAGCAAATGAGAGAAAAAAAAAACTACTTCTATTAAGTGAAAGATATAAAATTTCTAGACTTCTTTCAATGCAATTTGGATTTAATAATAATACATCTATATTCATTAAAAATTATTGAAGTTTCTGAAGAAACTCAGAAGTTTACTGCAGTCTGTAACTTATTTTTAATTGTTTATTTTCCATTTCTCCTTTTGAAATGTGAGCATTTTGAGAAGTCTGTTAATTTTATTGACAAAGGTTAACTCCTCTGCTAGGAATTACAGAGATATAAAATAAATTTTGAAATAAGGTATCTGATACAATGTATTATGTAAATCCTTTTGTACCATTAAAAATGATTTCATATTTGTAATTTCAGCATTTCTTATGAAAATGAAACACTTAAAAAGAATGAGAGTTTCGATCTTATGGCTTATTTTATTGATAATTATTTTAAAAATCTTACTAAAATTAACTCAGATGTAAGTAATAGTTTTCACTTTGATACATTATTTAAACATATATGGACTACAGTAAGCATACATTATTTAAACATTTTCTTATTGGATCAAATAAATTTCTTATAGCCTCATTGTGGTGCTAAACAATAAATCTCAATTTTTTAATACTTAGTTATGAAATTTTTCTGAACACCACTATGTCATAATAAAAATATCCATTGTATATAGGTTCTAAAGTCAATATTTTTTCCTGATGGCATTACATTACATTTTTTTGGTCTGATTTTGTAAACCCTGTTTCTTCACTTAGTACTGTTAAAAACACATTGATTTTAAAATATTGGACTTAAAAGAAGGAATCATAAATCATTGTTGCATGAATTTTAGTCATTACAAGTTTTTACACTGCAGATAGTATCTGGGAAGATACATGACAATTAAAATCAAAGTACAAAGTTAATGTACTAATGTACTAGCTTATGTTTTAGTTTATTTTTTCACTGTGCCTCTTCTAAGAATTAAAGTATCATAGAAGGAATCCTTTTTAAAAAATTTGTTGGTATTATTACAATACCCATTTGAGATATTTAAATAAGTCCTTGAGTGTTGCAAATCAAATGGTGGGAGTCACTTTATTATATAATCATAGTCTAACTCTATTTACCAATGAAGGCATTATTATTAAATTATTTCTATTTGGTTATAAAATTAATTAAATTGATTTCTTACAAATTTATTTTCACATTTATATCATTCCTAGGTTAATATTTATAAGAATGTATTTGCAGTTTACTTGGAAGATATCTAGGCCAGAAGAAAAATTTGACTGGCAAGGAAAAGACAGAGAAGCACTGTTAGAATAATCTACTGTAAACACAATTCATGTCCAGATAATCTAGTATTGACTTTGTTTATTTCAGTGCCACATTAATTAGACAATAAAACATTGTTTAGTAAAGATATAGGTATTGTAGAGATAATTTGAAATAGAAAAAAATGAATCTCACTTTCAGATATAATTGAAGTTTTCAAGATAGATAGCTAGGCTATCTATCGGCCACTCGAAGTTGAAAAAAATCAAACATTCCTGTTCCTGTTTAAATACATTAGTAAATTGTTAAATTTCAATTAAAATCTGTCTATTTATAAAATATGTCTACCACATTTTTTTCAGGAAATATTATGTGTATTTTTCATAAACTTATAAAACTGAAATGTCTCTAAGACAGAGCTGACCTTTACTGAATTCATCAATAACAACAGAATTATTTGCTTTAAATATATATTTGTTACAAAAACTTTATTGACATTGCTTAGCTGTGTCTGGTCATTCTACATTACTTTTATAACTAATTATTTTTTAACCTGAAGTGTTACATTATCATTTACTACAAATATTCTTGGATTTTATTATCAATACATGTGTTTTTAAAAAATTCACCAAATAACATGACAAGATAATAAAATGAATGAGCTTTTACATTAACCTCACGTTGACCCTCTTTCTCTGGTCCCAAGAACTATTAGGAATTCTCAATTAAAAGGCATACATTTCAAACATTTTACTGTATGATTTTCTGCATATAGAGTAAAACCATCAAATAAACAGTCCGAGTACTGTTATTTAAAAAACACTACGTTTCTGGTTTTAGCTCTAATGAGTAAAGAATTTAGAAGTAGTCACTTCCTTCTTTACAACAACAACAACAAAAAACTGAACAAACTGGAAGTCAACAACTTTTATTGAATGCGTCAGAGAACTGAGATCTCAAAGCAAACTGCCATCCTGATAACTGGAGAGATAGGTGGATATGAAGAAAGTTCTGAGATCAGCTCACCAGAGGAGATGCTGCTGGAATCATAAACTGGACTCTACCAGAAAAAAATAGATAACATGTGAGAACAGATGGGTAGTGTAAAGAGAAGAACAGAAACTCTAAAAAATAATCAAAAGTAAATGTTAGAAGGGTACATTTGTTAGATTGATTAGAAGCCTAGACATGGAAAAGGAAAAAAAAAAACAAATGAGCTTGAAAATGTGTCCATAGAAAATTCCAAAACTGAAATACAAAGAAAAAATAAGAACAAAGGGCAACGTCAGAAATGGTTGTGTGGGAAGACCCTGAACTCCCTTCCTGCCATGGACACATCATTTATAACTATGTATGGATCATTTACCTCTAAAAATGATTGGATCATGAGATTAACTTTTCTCCACAAAGGATAAGTGAACCACATTGAGACAGTCAGGAAAGGCAAAGAAAGGCACGACCTTGCAAACGAAAAGCTGGTGTTAAGACGCAATAGGGAGAGATCTCATCAGACAGGTACTTCTCTGAAAGAATGAGGACTTAGTGTTTCACATCTGACACCCCAACTTCTGGGAGTTGCGCCTTACTAATGAGCTCCCAAAACAACTGGCTTAGGAAGCCAGTGGGACTGGCACTTAAGGGACACAAAGTGTTATAAGAAACTGAAAATCCCTTCCTAAAGAGCTAGCATGTGGTCTCACTTGCCCAGAGACCCAGCAAAATAAAAGCAGCAGTTTGAAAAAAGCCTAGACTATATGGGAAGGAGCTTTTGCTAACATAAAATCATGCACTGGAGGAACAAGAAACAGTTGAAACAGTCCCTGGAGACAGAGGTGCTGGTGGACACCATTATTGTCCTCTCTACCTAACTTGCTAGTACAATCCAGTGAGCTTCATCCCACTCACTGCTTTACTGAAATCAGAGAGCATGGGCAGTTGCAACACAATGCCTCCTCTGAAATAGAGAAGTGAGCGTTAATAGGCATGGCATTCTCTTACTCCCTAGCTAAAGTCTGTTGGCATGAGCAGCTGAAAAACCTCCCCACCCACTAGCTGGTACTGGTGAGCACAAGCAGTTACAACATTTTTTCTGGCCCCGGACTAAACTTGGCATGGGTGCATATATAGGCAAGGCACTCTCTTGCTACACTGATAAAATAGGTAGGAGTGTGCTGTCAAGAAATTTTTCTGCTGCCTCCCCTAAATTAGCAAGAGAGGTCCATGCCCTACTCTCTACAGCTGCCTTGCTGAAAGCAGTGGGTATACACAATCTTCACAGGGGGCAACTCTTGATTGCCAGACGTGGGTATCAAAGGGAGCTGGGATAACTGGGCTCCACAACAATCTGAAAGACAGTTCTAGGCAGGCCACCAATCCCAGGACATCACATAAAGAGTCAACTAAAACACAATCCCAGTCTACCTGTAAAAATAGCATATTTACTTAGCTGCATTTTCAGGCTAAGAGATAGGCTTCAGATTTCCCACATACCTAGAAGCTAAGAAGGTGTTCTCAGGAAACAAAAGTAGGGAGATACCATCCTTGTATGTCACCTTAACCTCACTTTAGCTTAAGAAGACTTCCCAGAAAGGAGCTTAATGTTTCATCAAGAGTCCTGATTTTGGCAAATGCTGCCCAGGTGCCTCCTCCAGTTTTCCTGGTCTAGCGACCAGCAGGGATAATAATTGTGCCCCCACAGTACTATATAAATTTACATACTATAAAAGCTGTTGCCTGTAGGTCTGACTTACAATCATCCTGAAACTATGTGCTAACTGAGATCCCTTCCTTTGTAACACTGACAGGTCTTGATACACCCTCAAGAATGTTTGCATAACAGGCGTAACTTAGGTAGACTAGATGACTGCAAAGATTTGAGCTGGGGCAAGAGTGAACAAGAACAATTATCTCCTACAAATGGCTACTTTTTCAAGCATGAAAAGGATAGCTCTTTCACTTAATACATATAAATAAACACAGATAGGCAAGCAATATGTGAAGATGGAGGAATTTATTACAAAAAAAGGAAATAATACAGATGCCAGAAAAAGACCTTAAGAATACAGAAATAAGTAATCTACTTGATAAAAAATTTGAAGAAATGATCATAAATATGTTCACTAAACCTTTGAGAAGAGAGGATAAACACAGTGAGATCTTTAAGAAAGAGATAGGAAATATAAGAACTTTTATATAATATAATATTAGTTTTAGGCACAGTGATCAGACAAGAAAAGAAATAAGACATATAAATCATAAAGGAAGAAATAAAACTGTTACTATTTGCAGATGACATGATGCTGTATATGAAAAACTGTTAAGACTCCACCAAAACTGTTAGAAATAATAAATAAATTCTGTAAATTCTCAGAATACAAAATCAATATAGAGAAATTTGTGTTTTTACACAATAATAAACTATCAGAAAAATTAATTTAAAAAAATAAACTTTGAATACAATTGCATCGAAAAGCATAAATTACCTAGAAATAAATTTATCCAAGAAGGTGAAATTCCTGTACATTGAAAATTATAAGATACTGATGAAAAAAAATTGAAGAAGACATGAAAAGATATTCTCTGCTTGTGTATAATAATAATTATTATTAAAATGTTTGTACTACCTAGAACAGTCTTTGGAATTTACCCAAACTCTTAATCATACTTAATAGTGAGAAATTAGGCCCTCCCATTAATATTGGGGAAAAAGTAATGATGTTCTTTTCCACCACTTTTATTTAACTTTCTAATGGAAGTATTGGCTAATGCAGTAACACAAGAAAAGGAAATAAAGATTTATAAATTAAAAAGAAAAATATAAAATTATTTTTATTTATAGATGACATGATTATTTATATAGCAAGTCCTAAATAATTATCAAAATTGACAAAAAAAAGAAATCTCCTGTAACCAATAAGTGAATAGGGCAAAGTCGCAGGATGTCAGGTTAATATATGAAACTTAATTGCTTTTCTATATATCAACGATGAGCAACTAAACTTTGAAATTAAAAATAACACTTACAAAAGCACCCCAAAATTAAATACATAGGTATTTCATATATTGCTAGAATATATAATTCTGGCAAAATGTATACTGGTATATTTATGGGAAACTACAAAACAGTGTTCATGGATTAGATGGTTCAGCATTGCTAAGATGTCAGTTCTTTCATATTTTTCTACAAATTCAAACAATTTTATTAAAATTTCAGTAATCTTTTGTGTACATAGTTACACACTGTTCCTAAAATTTATAAGAAAAGATAAAATATCTAGGATAAATAGCAGAATAATAAAGAAAAGAATAAAATTAAAAGATTTATATTAAATGATATCAGGACAATATAAAGCTACAGTAATCAGGACAGCAAGGTATCAGTAAATGAATAAACACAGAGATTATTAGAACACAATAAAAAAACCCAGAAATTGGCCTACACAAATACAGTCAACTGATTTCTGGAAAGGAGCAAAGGCAATTCCATGAAGAAAGAATAGTTCTTTCAACAAATGGAGTTGGTATCCATGTTAAAAAAAAAAAAAATAGAACTAGAAAGATGTGTTACATTCAGAAAAACTAACTCAAAATAAGGCATATATCTAAATGTAACATTCAAAGCTGTTAAAACTTCTACAAGAAAATATAAAAGAAAATCTATGTAACCATAGGTTCAGTAATGAGTGTTTTAGATATAACACCAAAAAATTTAAAAACTTGATGACTTAAACTTTAATATTAAAATTTAAAATTCTGCACTGGAAAGACATAATTAAGAGAATGAACATACAAGCCAGAGCTTTGGGGAAACAAAATATTTGGAAAACTCAAAGGTGGTATAGGACTTGGTTCCAAAAGATAGAAAGACTCCTTAAAACTCAACGGTATGGAATCAAACAACCTAGTTTAAAAATGGGCAAAGAATCTGAACAGACCCTTCATAAAATATATGGATGACTAATAAGCATATAAAAAGTTGTTTGATTTCTTTTGTCAATTGCAAATTAGACAATGAGATATCATTAACATATATTAGCATGGCTCAAATTTAAAAGAAAAAAGGCTATAATAGCAACTGCTGACAAGGATGTATATCAACAAGAACTCTCTTTGATTGCTAGTGGATATTCAAAATGGTACAGCCACTTTGGAAGACAATTTGGAAGTTTCTTCCAAAGCTAAACACAGTCTCCCTATATGATCCATCTATTGCACTTTCAAGTATTTATTCATTTGATTTAAATGTATTTCCACAGGTAATTCTGCACACAGATATCCATATAAACATAGTCTTTTTTAATGCATTGGTTTTCATTTATTTTATTTAATTTTATTATAAGTTTCAAGTATATGGTATATTGGTTAGACATTTATAGTTTATAAAAGGGTCTCCCTAATTGCTCTTTCTCTCCTATTGCTCTATACCTTGCCATTACATTAATACTAACTGCATTCCCTATGCCATGCTCCTCATTCCCATGACCATTTATCAATTACTAATTTTTTACTTCTTTAGCCCTTCGCCCCTTTCTCTCAACCCTCTGGCTGTCACCAGATTGTCCTCTATATTTTTGAGTCTGTTTTTGATTATATATCAACTTAGTCTTAAGTGTCAAAACTGGAAGCATTTAAGATGTCATTCAATAAGTGGATGGATTAAAAACTGCAGTTCATATATACAATAAAACAATAGTTAGCAATAGAAATAGACTATTAAGCCAGAAAAAGACATTGAGGAAACAATAATACATGTAAAGTGAAAAAAGCCAGTCTGAAAAGATTACATACTGTATTCTTCAAATTTATCACATTTTGGAAAAACCAAAGATATAGATGTGATTTCTTTTTTTAAATCAATAATTCCAGAGGGATGAGAGAGAACACAGGAGGGATAGTAGATGAAGCATAGGAGATTATTTAGGCCACTAAAACTATTCTGTGTGATATTATAATTGTGGATACATGACTATTTGCCAAAAACCATATAAGTTACAGAAAAAAAGTGTGAAACTGATTTCATGCAAATTAAAAAGAAAATAATTTAGGTGGTAGGAGATCCCAGGTAGGAATTCAGACTATGGGAAGAGAATCTAACTATATTATGAATGTATGAAACAACTTCACTGATGAGGGTGGGGGGGAGGAAATGTGTAGATCTAAGTAACTTTGGAAAAGAGTAGAGTCTATGAGGCTAAAGGCAAAAGAATTGCACATAAGCATTGTACTTTAATTGATAAAAGTGTTCCCCATGGGGATATAGGTTAAGAATCCTGTTATTGCTAAACTTGTATTCTGAAATTCAATGTTTCAATAAATGTATGACTGATGGTGGGAGGTATATTTTCAACAATTGGAGCAATATTTACAAATAATCAAGGGAGGAAGCTAAAATGATACATGAGGTCATAGAGTTGGAGTAATTAGTATCAACTTATGTTTAGATTAATATTAACACAGATGAATATATAGAGATAAATATATAGATAGATATAAGTTTATACAAGTATTAGTATACATACATATATTCCTTTGCTCTGTCAGCTAAAGTGCCTACAAGAAAGGACATCCAGTGGCAATGAGGAAACATAACATTCAGATCTTGGTTTCTAATAAAGGAAACCAGGGATCCTTGGAGAAATGGCTGATACCTAAATTTGGGCAGGAAATATACAAGTATCTTATAGTGCCAGAATGTAAAAATGTGGTCCAAAAATAAAACAAAACCAAAATAAAAAACTTGTCTTTCTAAAGAACTAAAGGAGTCATCTTAAAAGCACTCCCAAATGATCAAAGGTGAAATAATTTGAAATACCAATTAATACAGTATATTAGATTAAAACCCAAAGTATAAAATACATATTTATGAGTCCATACTGACATAAAAATAATTGAATAAATTAATAAATGAGAGAAAAGAGACAAATGTCTTTGCAGAAAAATTCCAAATAGTTTTTGTAGGTGCTCTACCCTAAATAAAAAGGAGTATAAATCCTTCCCTTCTAAAGTGTGGGTTGCAAACAGTAACTTTCTTCCAAAATACAGTATGGAAAAAAGTGGAGAGCAACTTTACCATGAAGAAACTACTTTTCCTAGGTGACTTAATCACATCACCAACAGTATAAAATCATGTTTATAGTATGTGTCCTTTATCTGCTGTGAAAAAAAATGGCACTTAGATTTGTCTTCTTCTTTCTAGAAAGCCAGTGTAATCAGAAGAAAAACATCTGAAAATTCCTAATTGAGAGGCATGCTATAAAATACCTGAAGACTACTCATCAAAATTGTCAAGGTCATCAAAATCAAGAGAAGTCTGAGGACTGTCACAGCCAAGAAAAGTTTAAGAAGACATGGAGACTGAAAGTACTATGATATAACTGATGAAATTCTGGAACAGAGAAAAAAATACATTATGTAAAAACTAAATAAATCTGAATATATTATGTACTTTAAGTAAAATAATATAATAATATTGGTTCATTAGTTGTGACGAATATATCTTACTAATATATTACTAAGGGAGATGGGTGTGGAGGTAAAAGGGGACTAGCTGTACCATCATTTTTTCTGTAAATCTCAAACTATTCTAAATATTAAAATTTAATTAAAAATCACAGTAAAAGGGATAAAATGAACATTATGGATGTTCAACCTTAAAAGCCCACTCACTTTTTCCCTTAATTCAGAAACATGAAGTTAGAGCAATCACTTTAAATTCTATTTGCAACTGCAATTCTTTTATTTTCAATTTTCTTAGGAAAAAGAAAATTTTCTGTCAATTATAACAAAATATAACATAAATTCATGAGAATGATTGAGAGTTTGGAAAACTTTAAATTTATTATTTGTTGTCTAGCCTTGGGCCCATGCCTCTAAGAAATACATTAAGTGTTTTAAATCTCTGGTTTTCTGTCTTGGGAAGGAGCTCATACTATTTCCACCTACCTTTCTCCCTGAAGTATTCTAATCAGTATACTTCAGTGTAGCCCATGGTGTTAGAAAAAGCTCTAAGATTTAAAAAAGAAAATTGAAATAGGTAATTAATAATGCAGCTATTATAAATATGAGCTCTTTCTCTGATTCAGGGGAAATAATAATGTGTGCACCATACTGTGTTCACAGTGGTAGCCACCATAAAGTGTAAAGTAGATATATTTACTTACATCAAATGTGATTCTCTTGAATTTTAGAGCTTTTTTTTTTCTACCTCTGCATGCCTTAAATATCATCTACACAATGTCTATATTGAACAATGTATGAATCACTCCCTTCTCTTCCTTACAGACATGATAAGTCTTCATTTTTTTGAGTCATCCTGAACTTGTCTTTCATCAGTTAAAGTCTTCTTGCCCAAATACTTTCAATACTTGCTACTGTTATGTCTCTGGTGACCACAGATGGACTAAATAGTTGAATTTCTGGCTTACGAGGCATAAAATTCAGTAAGTGCCTGGATGGAACAGGTCACATTTCTAGAGGTAGTGGAGAATCATAGCTACTCATCTAACCGTACAGGAAATGTCTCTGCTTGCTGTTTTTTTCAAATTTTAGCTAAAGTCTGGGGATGGCCCTCATGCATTAGTACTACAAATCAGGGAAGCAAAGTGTTCTGCTATGCTCACTTTCTCTATAGCTTAAGACATTGTGACCTTGAATTTTCTGATATCATGATCTTTAGGAGGTTCAAATATTTTGGCAGATGATTAATGAAATAGTGAGTAAGCGAAGGGAGTTTGAAGCTTACCCGCCTGAGTTAAAGTTTTATTTCTAACACCTTTTCATCGTGACCCTGGACAAATTCTTTTCATATCTGGTGACTTAACTTTCTCATTGTAAAGTGGAGATATTAATTGGATTAAATTCACAGGGTGGTTTGAGAATTCAATGAGTCAGTGTATATAAAGTGTTTAGTATAGTGATTCTCCACTACCTCTAGAAATGTAATACAAGCTGGGAAAATATTTGTTACTATTATGTCGCATACAACTTTCTATTACAACCACATATTCAAATGAAGATAAGTATTTATATCATTTGAATCTTTTAAAAAATCAATTTACTGTGAGAGAAATAGCTGGGTTGTCTATCATCCTATTATTCACCCATTCTCTTTGGCTAAAATCCACACCAACAAAACATATTCCTCTAATCTTGTTTCTTTATCCATGTAATTTAGTTCAGAGTTAAAGCTTCTCATAAGGAAAAATGACTGATGAAACTTAAATCAAAGACAAAGAGACTGGGCATTATAGGGAGGTTTCTATTCTTTGCTACAATAGGCAAACAGGAAGAAGATTGAATTGGATGTTGGGCAGACCAGCCCCGTATGTTCACCATGGGTTCCAGAAAATCTTATAGATAAGACTAATGTACTGCAACAGGACAGCTGGTAACCTGCATTCATCATTTTAATAGTTTATCAGGATCTGTAATCATAGTAGGGTTAGTTTTACTTGGGTCAAACCAGAATTGTGTTGTTCAACTCCTAATTAACTGATTAGCTTTCTTAGGAGCACAATAAAATTCATGTCCTAATCCACTGTGTTTTAACAGTTTCATCTAACTAAAAAAATAAAATAA
>NW_006432491.1:1721099-1729970 GCF_000325575.1 Pteropus alecto | reverse complement strand
ATAATAATAATAATAATAATAATAATAATTTTAACACTGGAAGGCAAAAGCAACAAAAGAAAATTCTAGTGAGGAGAAAAACAAGTGTCTTCTACATTCTTCATCTAGAGAGTGCTTTCCAAAATAAGCATGACTAAGGTTTTTTTTGATCCCAGCTTTCCAGCTGGATCATCTTAACTATATTAAACAAGAAAACTCTCTATGAAGCATTTCATATGAAATTTTTACCAATGATGAAAATAATTTGCTAGGAACACATTAAAAAGTGTTGAAAATAGACATTAACTCAGACAGTGTTTAGTTTGAAACCTTTTCATAAAACTGTTATACAGTTTATTCTCTGCTAAAAGATTTTAACTTCCTCATGATTTTGGTAACAGAAAATCTATGATCATAAAGACTAGAGAAAATATATGATCACAGAACTACATTTTGATTCCTTGAATTGTAGCATTAATAGCTATTTTTATTATCCACTCAACCTATAACAAAGTTCTACAAAGTTTCCATTGTTAGTTGAAAGAAAATATGACATATAAAAGAAGAAATGGATGCTTTGCTGTACTTTGCTGATGATGTCAATATTTCTGGTTGTAATTCTGTCTCTATTTCTATTATAAATACTTCCTTAGTATCTGTCATCTGTTACAAAAATAAACTCTCAGGGCTGAGACCTCACTAACATTTACCTCACGAACCTACATAAGCAAATTGGAAGCATGAGCCTGCAGAACTGTAAATCTGAGTTGCAGCATGGGCTCTTCAGTTGCCTAAAGATTGTGTGGAGAATGGAGAAAATCTCTAATTCAGGTCCTACTTGTCCCATTTATCTTGTAAAATTATTGCCTGTCCCATTTTCAGAGAAGTAATCAGTAACAGCTCACGCCAATAGCATGGCATGATAAAATCACAACACTGAAACACAGTTGCCGGTATAAGGAGCTGCCAAATTACATTTAATTCCCCTCTTTCCTACCTATAGAGGGGCAGATTGAAACTAAGAGATTGCAGCCTCCTAGTTTACTCCCTCTCAATGCTGTCTCTAATATTGTAAAGTTGGTTACTGCCATGAGGACTTGCTTGGTTGAGGAGCAGAAATTGGAAGAGTTCACCACAATGGTATGTGGTGTGTGTGTTGCTATCTGATGTGGGGCTCATTCTGGAAAAAAAAAAAAAAGTCCAGATACACTACAAAGCCATAGAAATAAATACAGTGATGGGGCTGAACACCAAAGGAACACAACAGGGAGCTTTAAGGATGGACCAATTTATAAGATTTATAAGTGGTAAATAAATATACAAAAAAAGATTCCACTAAAATCAATGGAAAAAATGGTTTGTTTAGCAGGTGGCAATAAGAAATGTTCTACCATTAGGGAAAAACACATAAAACTGTATTTCCACATAATTCCACGTTCAAAGTTTGAATCAAATTGTATTAAAAGCCTAAATGTGAAACCTAAAAGGATAAAGATAATAGGAAATAATAAGGTAGAATATTTTTATTCCCCTCAGTGATAGTTTGATCTACCATTCTGTAGCATGATCTAGGAATATAAATATAATTATGTGTGTATGTGCACACCTCAGGACAAAGAAAATGTCATCTTAGATAAAAATTCTAAAGATGTTCTCACACAAAGGATCAGTTTTTATATTTGAGATTTTTTGAATTAGTGTAATTAATGTTACTGGTACAATGCACATGCTTAATTGAAAGTAAATACCTAATTTACTTTAAATTATGAAAACTCACTGAATTTCAATTTGAAGTAAATCATAGCATATGTCTTCTACATTTTTTTCCATGGTATTTGAAGAGACAGAAAAGTAATTTGGTAAAATGATTTACATTTCTAGAAAAAATATTCAAAGACAAGTCAAATTGGAACTAGAAAAACAATATTCCTTATAACATCCATTTGCCTCTCACAGTTCCACTGAATGAACAGTTGTTACATGCTCCTGCAGATTTTAAATTAGCATATTATTAAATTTCAAAACTCCATAATAGTGAAGGTGTAATGAAAAGATGTAAATCAGATAATAAACAATTAAAACCAAAGCATATGTAGGTTAAGTGAATAATTCTTCCCGAATGCCCCAAATTTACCAACATAAAAAATATTAAACCATTCATTTTAAAAAAAGATAGTCATTCTCATATCTTGAGATAAAATGTTAATATCAATAATTTGCCTGCAGATCTTTATCCATCCAAGTAAATGAAGGTGATTTAACCAAAGTTAAAATCAGGAGACCCTTGAGCTCAGTAAAATTTTTTTCTTATTTTTTTCTAATGCGTTTATCATTTCAGAATGCTGTAGTTGGTAGAAATGTCCTAGTAAATAATTTCTGTAGACTCTTAGAATACCTTATCTGAGTCGACCAATATCTACAGGAGTGTTTGACCTAGTCTCAAGGAAAAAAAAAACTGAAATAGTATAGTAATCAAGAAGGCCATGATAGAAAGGTGATTTTGCAGTTTTATAGCTAACGACTGGATATAACAACTAGTTGTTTACCTATTCACTGGGCTCTTATGATAGCCTAATGATACAGTTTATAAAAACTGATACACAAGTGTTAAAAAATAATATCATCATTAAAGTTATGATCAATTTAAAACCATTCTAGAAGCAGTTTTCAAGGTATTTTTATCTCTTACTTAAGCTACCTCTACTCCCCCTTTAGCTCCAGACTGAATAGTTGAAAAACTAACAGTTATATATCGCTGGGACCAATAAATCTTACATTTTATTTATTTATTTATCTATCTATTGATTGATTTTATTCAATGAAGAAGAGCATAATGAGGCAGGAGAAAAGTTTTGGGGGACCATAACTTGTAAGTAGATTTGAAAGCTTGATGTATATATGTCAGAGAGGAAGTGAGAAGTACTCTTTATCTGAAATATGCTTCTAGTTCAGTATTGTTTATCTTCTTAAAATATAAATTAACAAAAAGCTTACCTTAGCAAATATATCTATATCTCCAAATATATCTACGTATCTAAATATACCTATCTCTTGTCTCCCTATCTTACACCTATCTCTTTATCATCTATCATCATTTATCTATTGCTCAATAGCTTAAGGCATTTTTTAAAACTTTATTTATTTATTCGTTTATTTTTAAATCTCTAATGTCACCACATATTTGACATCTTTTAATCTATTTACCTCCCCTCTCCTCCCTCTCCCTACTCTCTGGTAACCACTAGTATATTGTCCATGTCAATGAGTCTCTGTTTGTTTGTTCTGTTTGTTTCTTGCTTTTAGGTTTATATCACACATATAGGTGATATCGTGTGGTTTTCAATTTTTTCTGTCTGGCTGATTTTGCTTAGCATGATTATCTCAAGGTCCATCCAGGTTGTCGCAAATGGCAGTATTTCATCTCTTTTTATGGCTGAGTGATATTCCACTGTATATATGTACCAAAGCTTCTTCATCCAATCATCTATCGTAGAAAACTTCAGTTGATTCCATGTCCTGGCCACCATAAATAATGCTGCTATGAACATTGGTATGCAAATATCTTTTCAGATATGAGTTTTCAAGGCTTTGATGGAAATACCTATTAGAGGGATTGCTAGATCATATGGTAGATCAATTCTTAGCTTTTGAGGAACTGCCCTACAGTTTTCTATAGTGGCTGTACAAATTTGCAGTCCCACCAGCAGTGTATGAGGGTTCTTTTTTCTTCGCATACTCTCTAACATTTGTTATTACTTGTCCTGTTGATTATAGCTATTCTAACAGGTGTGAGATAATATCTCATTGTGGTTTTGATTTGCATTTCCCTAATAGCTAGTGATGCTGAGCAACTTTTCATCTATTCGTTGGCAATTTGCATGTCCTCTAGGAAGAAGTATCTGCCCATTTTTTGATTGTTTTTGAGTGGTATGAGTTCTTTGTATATTTTGAATATTAGGCCCTTATTGGAGGTGTTGCTTGCAAATATATTTTCCCATTCAGATGGTTGTCTCTTTACCTTGTTGATGATTTATTTTGCTGAGCAGAAGCTTTTGAGTTTGATGTAGTTTCATTCATTTATTTTAGCTTTCATTTTCTGTGCCTTTGAAGTCAAATTCATAAAATCCTCTTTAAGGTCCTTGAGTTTTGTTCCTATGTTTTTTTTCTATGCATTTTCTTATTCCGGGTCTTATTTTTAAGTCCTTAATCCATTTTGAGTTAATTTTGGTGTGTGGTGATAGACAACAGTCTAGTTTCATTCTTTTGCAGGTGACTTTCTAGTTTTCCCAGCACCATTTATTGAAGAGGCTTTCTTTTCTCCACTGTATGTTTTTCATTTTGTTTTGTCGAAAATTATTTGCACATATAAATATGAGTTTACTTCTGGACTCTCCATTCTGTCGCAATGGTCTGTGTGTCTGTTTTCTTGTCAATATCATGCCATTTTGATTACGGTTACTTTGTAGTATAATTTGAAGTCGGACAGAGTGATAAAAAATGCCGATGAGATTTTGATGGGGATTGCATTAAATCTGTATAATGCTTTAAGTAATATGGTCGTTTTAACTATGTTGATTCTTCCAATGCAATAACACCAAATATCTTTCCATTTCTTTGTATGTTCTTCAATTTCTTTTAACAGGGTCTTATAGTTTTCATTATAGAGGTCCTTCACATATTTCATAAAATTTATTCCTAGGTATTTTATTCTTTTTGTTGCAATTGCAAAAGGAATTATTTTTCCACTTTTTTTGCTGATACTTTGTTATTAGAGTATAGGAACCTAATGGATTTTTGAACATTGATTTTGTATCCAGAAACTTTACTGTATTTGCTTATTGTTTCTAGTAGGGTTTTTGTGGAGCCTTTAGGGTTTTCTATATAGAGAATCATGTCATACGTAAATAGTGACAGTTTGACTTCTTTGTTTCCTATTCGGATGCCTTTTATATCTTTCTCTTGCCTGATTGTACTTGCTAGTATCTCCAATGTTATATTGAATAATGGTGGTGATAGTGGACATCCTTGCCTTGTTCCTGATCTTAAGGGAAAGTTTTTAGTTTTTCACCATTAAGTATAATGTTGGCTGAGGATTTGTCACAGATGGCCTTTATTATGTTAAAGTACTTTCCATCTATACCAATTTTGTTAAGTGTTTTGATTATAAATGGGTGCTATATTTTATCAAAGGCTTTTTCTGCATCTATTGATATGATCATATAATTCTTATTTTTTAATTTGTTTATGTGGTGTATCACTTTAATTGATTTGTGTATGTTGAACCATCCCTGTGCCCCTGGGATGAGACCCACTTGATCATGATTTCTAATCTTTTTAATATGTTGCTGAATTCGGTTCTCTAGTATCTTATATAGGATTTTTGCATCTGTGTTCATGAAAGACATTGGTGTGTTGTTTTTATTTTTTGTGTGTTATCTTTACTAGTTTTGGATATCAGGGTAATATTGGCCTCATAAAATGAGATGGGAAATATTGCCTCTTCTTCGATTTTTTAGAAGAGTTTGAGAATAGGTATTAAATCTTCTTTGAATGCTTGCTAGAATTCACTGGTGAAGCAATCTTGTCCTGGATTTTTACTTTTTCATAGGTTTTGTGATGATTGCTTCAATTTCCATAGTGCTGATTGCTCTATTTAGATGTTCTAGTTCTTGATTCAGTCTAAGAAGGTTGCATTTTTATAAATACTAATCCATTTTTTCTACGTTATTTAATTCGGTGTTATATACTTTTCTATAATACTCTTATATGATCCTTTGTATTTCTCAGTTGTCTGTCGTCATTTCTCCGGTATCTGTTGTCATTTCTCCTCTTTCATCCCCGATTTTGTTTATTTGTGTCCTTTCCTTTTTTTCTTTAGTGAGTCTAGCCAGGGGCTTGTCAATTTTACTAAGCTTGTCAATGTACCAGAGCTTTTTTGTATTTATTTTTTCTATTGATTTTTTCATTTTCAATTTCATTTAATTCTACCCTAATTTTGATTATTTGTTCTAATTTGGGTTATTTCTTTCCTTCTGCTCTATTTAGGCCTCATTTGTTCTTCTTTTTCTAGGTTTTTTAAAATGAAGCATTAGATTGTTTATTTGGGCTCATTCTTGTTTCTGGAGAAAGGCCTGTAATAATGTGAACTTTCCTCTTATGACCACTTTTGTCATGTCCAAAAAGTTTGGAATGTTGTACTATCATTATCATTCTTTTTTATGTATCTCTTCATCTCTCTTTTTATTTCTTTTCTATCCCAGTCATTCTTCAGTAGCATGCTGTTTAATCTCTATGTATTTGTGGTTCTTCCTGCTTTCTTTTTGCAGTTGATCTCTAGTGTCAAAACATTATGATCAGAGAATATGGTTGGTATGAATTCAACCTTCTTATATTTCTTGAGGTTATGTTCAATCCTTGAGAATGTTCCATTTGCACTAGAGAAGAATGCATAAGCAGCTGTTTTGAGATGAAAGGCTCTGTAAATGTCAATTATGTCCAGTTGTTCTAATATGTCATTTAAAGATGTTATTTCTTTATTGATTTTCTGTTTGGATGATCTGTCCATATCTGGCAGTAGGGTATTTAGGTCCCCTACTATAAGTGTGTTCTCCCTTTAGTTCTGTAATTGCTTTATATATTTTGGGACTTCTTAATTGTGAGCATAGATATTAAGAAGTGTTTTGTCTTCTTGGTGTATGATTCCCTTTATCATCATGAAGTGTTCTTCAGCATCTTTCTTTACCTTTTTTATTTTGAAATCTATTTTGTCCGATATTAGTATCGCTACTCCTGCTTTTCACTGAATGCCATTTGCCTGAAATATCATTTCCTCTCTTTCATTTTGAGTCTATATTTTTCCTTGGAGCTGAGATGTTTCTCCTGGAGACAAAATATGGTTGGGTTTTGTTTTTTGGTCCAATCTGCAACTTTGTACTTTTTTATTGGTGAATTCAATCAATTTACATTTAGGGTGATTAATGAAATATCAGGTTTTCCTATTACCATTTTATTTTTTGCTTTATGGTAGCTCGGTGTTTCCATTGCTTTCTTGTCCTTGTGTGTCTATTTTTTTTTTTATTTTTATTTTTATTTTTATTTTAGGTGTTTAGCTTATTGTTGTTTCAAGGAGGGATATATAGGGATGTCTCTCACTCTGTCATGTTTCTGTCGTCACTCTAAGGCAGCTTTAACTATAGTTAATTGCAATTACCCATATGGAAAATCACCAAATTACAAAGGTAGGTAACATGAGAAAAATAAATAATTAAATTGTAAAACATTTAAAAAGTAATTAATAAGGTGACATTAGTAATTCCTTACATATCAATCATTACTCTAAATGTAATTTGATTGAATGTTACATTTAAAAGGCAGAATTGCTGAATGGATAAAATTCAAACCCCAACTACACTCTGCCTACAAAAGACTCACTTCAGCTTAAGGACACACATAGATAGGCTCAAAGTTAAGGAAGAAAGACTTTTCATAGAATCGGAAACCAAAGGAGTGGGGATAGCTATACTAATATCAGACAAAATAGATTTTAAGTCAAAATTAGTAACATGACAAAGAAGGTAATTATATAATAACAAAGAGGTCAAAGCATCAAGAGAATCCAAGAACATATCTATACATATACAAATAATTATATATATTTATGTGTGTGTGTGTATATATATATGCCTATGTGTGAATATTGAAGCACCTAAATATCTGAAACAAATGTTAACATATCTGAAAAGAGAAATAGGCAAGAAAATAATAATAAATATCTCCATATTCTGCTTTTAGCAATGGATAGCTCATCCAGACAGAAATTCAAGAAAATATTGTACTTGAACCATACTTTATATTAAATGATCCTAACAGACATATACATAATATACATCAAAAAACAGGAGAATACGCATTGTTCATAGTGCACACTGAATGTTTTTTGGAACAAATCATATGATAGGCTACAAAACAAGTCTTGGTAAATTGAAAAAGATCAAAATCAAACCAAGTATCTTTTCTGACCACAATGTTATGAAATTAAAATTTAACAACAGGAGCAGAGCAGAAAAATGCACAAATGTGGAAGCTAAACAACAAACTCATACATGACCAATGAGTTGAAGAAGAAATCACAAGAGAAATAAAAAATATATATTGTTAAAAAAAAAGTAAAAATGGAATCACAGCATACCAAATATATGTGATACTGCAAAGAAAATTTTGAGAGAGAAGTTTGCAGTGATAAAGTGAAAAAAAATATTATTTAAACAATCTAACACCTCAAAGAACCAGAAGAAGAATAACAAACTAAACCCATCGTTAGTAGAAGAAAGAAATAACAGATCAGAGACAAAATAAATAAAGGACTAAAAAAAACAATAGAAGCGAGCAACAAAACTAAAAATTAGTCTTGAAAGGATAAACAAAATTGACAAACTTTTAGCTAGACTACTGAAGGAAAAAAATTAATAATAAATAAATAAATAATACCAGAAATGAATAGAGACATTGCAACTAATGCTACAGAAATGCATGTGATTATAAAAAATACTATGAACAATTATATGCCAAGAAATTGAGTAACCTAGAAGAAATGGTTACATTTCCAGAAACATACAACTTATAAGACTAAATCTTGAAGAATCAGAAAATCTAGAGACCAGTAATGAGTAAGAAGATTAAATTTAAAACAAAAAAAGATGAAGGGAAAAAAATCTCCACTCCCCAAAAAAATCCCATAGGATCAGATAGATCCCTGGTGAATTTTACCAAACATTTGAAAAAGAGTTAATATAATTCCTTCTCAAACTTTTCCAAAAATTCAAAGAGAAGGGACACATCTAAACTCACTTTACAAAACCAACATTACCCAAATACCAATGCTAGATAAGGACA
>NW_006432491.1:1705788-1721065 GCF_000325575.1 Pteropus alecto | reverse complement strand
AAAAAAAGACTGGTATTCTTGATGAAGATAGATGCAAGAATTATCAACAAAATATTAGTAAAATAAATTCAATAATACATTAAAAGAGTCATACACCATGATCAAGTTGGATTTATCCCTAGGAGGTAAGGAAGTTTCGATATTAAGAAGTTAATAAATGTGATACATTACATAAATAGAATGAAAGATAAAACTCATATGATTATCTCAAATGATTCAGGAAAAATATTTGACCCAATACATCCTTTCATAATAAAAATTATCAACAAATTGAGTATAGAAGAAACATACCTCAACATAATAAAGACCATTTTGGATCTAACCACAGCAATCATAATTAATAATGAAAATTCAAAAAGTTTTCTTCCCAGATCAAAAACAAAACATAGTTTTATCACTGCTCTTATTCAATATAATATTAGAATACTTAACTAGAGAAATCAGGCAAGATAAATAAATAAAAGATATTCAAATTAGAAAGAAAGAAACAAAATTGTTTTTATTTAAAATGATATAATCTTATACGTATGTATAGAATCTTAAAGATTCAACCAAAACACTGTTAGAACTAATCTACAAATTCAGTGAAATTGCATAATATAAAATCAACACACTAAAAAATCACTTGTGTTTCCATACACTAACAACAAAATATTTGGAAAAAAAATAAAAATAAAGAAAACTATCCCAGTCACAATAGCATCAAAATAATAAAATCCTTAGGAATAAGTTTAACCAAGGAAGTGAAAAATCTGTTCAATAGAAACTATAAGGCTTTGATGAAAAGTTTGAAGACACAATGAGAAGAAGCTCCATATTCATATATATCGCAAAAAATAATGCTGTTGAAACATCCATGCTCACTAAAGTCATCTATGGAAACAATGAGACTCATCAAAATTCCAATTGTATTTTCCAATTTTAGAACTGTTTGCCTAAAGAAATAGGCAAACAGTTCTAAAATTGTATAGAACCACGAAAAACCCAGAAAGCAAAAAAAAAAAAAAAAAAAAAACGAGGGAAAAGAAGAAAGTTGGAGGCATTATACTTTCATAATTGAAATATAATTCAAAGCTGTAGCAATAAAAACAGTATGGCACTGACATAAAATAGACAGAGGTAAATGAAACAGAAAGCCCAGTAAAACTCACATATTTCATCAATTAATATTTGATAATGAAGCCCAAATATCAGATGGAGAAAAAATAGTCTCTTCAGTTAATGGCATTGGGAAAACTGGATACCCACATGCAGAAAAATATGAATATATCACAATTTCACAGTGCCTACAAAAAATTGACTCAAAATGTATTAAAGATTTCAATATAAGACCTGAAACTGAAAAACCTAGAAGAAAACATAGAAAAAATACTTCTTGTCATTAGTCTTGGCAACAATTTTTGGATATAACACCAAAAGCACAAGCGACAAAAACAAAAATAAACAAATGGAACTACATGAAACTAAAAATCTTCTGCACTGAAAAATGAGCAACAAAATAAAAAAGGCCACCTATGGAATGAGAGAAAATTTTGGCCAACCATGTATCAGTTAAGTGGTTAACACTATACACACACACACACACACACACACACACCACACACACACACACACACACACGTACATACATACACACTCAATTCGATAGCAAAAAATAAAATCTGATTTTAAAAATGGCAGAGGAACTGAATAGATATGTTTCCAAAGAAGACATGTAAATGGACAACAGGTACACGAAAAGGTACTCTACATCACTAATCATCAGCTATGCAAATCAAAATTCAATGAACTATCACCTCAATTTGTTAGAATGCAATCATCAAAAAGAGAATACAGATAAAAGAGAATCCTTACACACTGTTGGTGGGGACGTATAATGGTACAGCCACTACGGAAAACAATATGGAGGTTCCTCAAATATAAAAATTTGAAATACAATATGATCTAGCAATCCTACTTCATATATCTAAAGGTAATGTAAATGGGATAAAAGAACATCCCATATTTACTGAAGCATTATTCACAATAGCCAAAATATGGAAAAAGTTAAGTGTCCGTCAGTGGATAAATAGATAAAGAAGATGTTTCATATCTATGTACAATGGAATATTATTTAGTCATTAGAAAGAAGAAAATTCTTCCATTTACTACAAAAAGAATAGTCCATGAGGGCATTATGCTAAGTGAGATAAGTCAGAGAAATACAAATACTGTATGATACACTTATATTTGGAATCACAAAAATAAAAATACTCATAGAAACTGTGAATGCAATGGTGATTACCAGAGTCTGAGGGAAGGGGTATGAAAATTGGGATGATGTTGATCAAAAGGTACAAAAGATGATAAATTCTGGAGATCTAATGCATAGTATTGTGTTTATAGTTAGCAATACTGTAAATATTTCAAAGTTGCAAGAAACTGGAACTTAAATGTTCTCGCCACAAAAAAATTAATAATATTATGTAATGCAATGGATTTGTTAGCTTATGCTACATTGGTGATCATATTGAAATACATAAGTATATGAAATCATCATCTTCACCTTAAATTTACAGTGCTATATATCATTAAAAAATTCTTCCTCAAGAAAAAAAAAAATCAGCCTAAAGATTAAATTGTAAAAATATCACTGCATACAAAGGTAATAGCTCTGGATTGATATTGTGGATAGGAAATTATCCAAATTCAGTGATATTTTGTTCCTCATAGTTTACTTGGGGAAAAAAAATAGAAAACCGAAAAGTAATGCATTACTCAAGATGAAAACATTGATTTTTCTCACCTCAGGGAAACTTACATAGCATCCAACCAAATTTTTAATTAAGTAAACAGAAACACAAACATGTAAGGGCCTGTTTTCAATGAGAAGAGCTCTGTTCTTTGAAATGTAAACATGGATCAAAAATCCATGGATGTTTTCTCATTTTTATAATCTCTGAGAACTACATTAATACTATCTTAAAACAAAGCCATGACTTAGATACTGAGTTTAGGAAAAATTCCTTTTTACATATGGAATTAAATTCTCCCTAGAATCTAAAGCTATCTCTGTAGAGAAGCATTACTTCCAATTCTACTGGTATATTTATACACTGAGATGCTATTTAAACATAGTATTTCCCTAAGAATAATCATTTTCTCCTCATTTTTTGATATATTTCTATAATATCAATAGTACTACTTAATAAATTAATTGAAATTGACATTTAATTATATCTTATATACTTATGAATTCTATGAGCTTTGTTCAGTTAGAGATCTATAAAGAAACACAATGTAGTGCCCAAGGAAAACTTAAAGGAGCATTACAGCAAATTTGGCAAGAGAAACATTTAAAGTCTTTTATTTATTTTTAAAATCCTGATTTGCATTATTTCATTATCTTAGAGCAGTTCATATCTACTTGCAGTTTCTATGAAACTATATAATTTATATTACTTTGGCCTCAATATATCTCTGTCTTATTTTGTTTATATCCATTCTCCATTCTAAAGTAAAAATAATATAATAATGATAATATAATATCATAAAATAGAAAAATACTAAATGTGACCTTTCTAGAAAATTTAAGAATTATTTTATTTTAAGGCAAGTTTTCTACACTTATTAATATATGACTCTCTATATTTTTTTCTTAGTTCCTCCTCTCTTTTTCCAAATACTCAAGATTCTTTCAGTGAACAACTTAAATAATGTAAACCTTTTTTTTTTGTTACCCCTACTCAATATGCTCAAAAGAATTAATGATTAATAGTCTCTCTATACTAAAATTACTATCAGAGAATCTTGACAGAAAAAAAATTAAAACCCTAAATAAAAACTGTTAAGTTAATTAAACAAGGAGATCATTAAATTTAGTTGGCTTTAGTGATTTAGTAGCCCACTTAAGCAAACCGAAATCTAAATGTGTAATTCCTCAAGCTTAAGAAATTGAAAACTAAGAACAACCAATCACAAACAGCCAACTAGTCTACTAGTCTTTCTCAAATAATGTCACTATTTCGGCTATAACCAATCAAATAATTTTTTGCTTTGCTTCTGCCTCTTTTCTAAAAATGTCTTTCCCCTAGCTCTTACTGGTGAAACACTCCTAACCACCTCTCTCTTTTTTTTTTTTTGCATTGCCTGATTTGAAGCAACTTTTGCTCAAATAATATTTGTAGTATGCTTCAGTTTATTTTTTAATAGTACCAAATTAAAAACCCTTTTCTAACTTTGGCAATTTAGTTTCCAATTTTGACCAGTGAGCTCAGAGCACACTCATCTGTATACAAATTTATTTGATCACACCATCACATATAAACAATTTTAAGGATACTGTTGTGGACAAACACACTTGTAGCAGTATATGTTTCGTGCTATATCTGAGTTTTATCACACAAAAACACATTTTTCACTTTATTAAAGTTTTGTAAACAAAACTTTAAATGACATTGTGGTTGCTAAAGTTCAAATAAAAACCAAAGTCTGATGGAGATCATAAACTATGTTCATACACAATAATGTAATAAAATTTTACAAAATATCTGTAAATGTTTAAATAGTGATTAGACCATTTCCCTGAAATATGTGGAATCTGACCCTGTTCTGGATTAAGGTTTTTATGAAATTTAGGTTTTTTTAAGAGTACATAGAAGGGAAATCTTATCCAAATTCAATATATTCTGGATGCACAAGTGCAATTTAGAAGCGACAACATGAAAATTCAGAGCTGTCCTAAATTAAATTACAGTGAGCCAGAGAGTGAGAGAATGAGACTGAGCAATTAACCAGTTAATAGCTGTGGGTCAACTAACATATTACTGATTGTTTATTGGAGCCTTGAATCAACTTCCAGGCAACCAACCACTAGAACCACTGCATCCTGCGTAAGCATGAACTTTTCAGGATGGCTGCCTATAACCAACCAAAAGCAGTAAATAATTCTTTCCTAAGGACTGTGAAACTATCCAAGAACTGCCCGTGCTTCATCTTTTCTCACCTCCCTAATCCGTAGCCAGTGTAAATTTTTTTAAGAAAACCTGCAAACTTTCTTCCCCAAAACATAACATATAAAAGCACTCATAAATTCCAAGATGGCAGACATGTTGTCTTCTCCACATTGCAATTCTTCTGGTGATTTAGACTTCATGCACCAGGACCTGGTCCTTTCCAGGCTAGCATATGGCTCAATAAAACTTTTCTTTTAAAAAGGTGTTCATCCATTAAAGTTTTTGTTTGTTCGTTTGTTTGTTTGTTCGTTTAACAAAAGGTTAATCTAGAAGCATGCCAAATCTCAGAGGACTAGTATATCATTGAAGTGTTTTATTGATTTTTGCTACTTTCTGACCCTCTCAAATGCATTAGGTGTCCAAAGCATTATTTAGTAGTTCATAGCAGCCCAGGGTATTTCATTGTCACCATGTATCACCTCTAAATTGTTTTTCACTTTTTTCAAATAGACTAAGTTTATTGGTCTTCAGTATTTATCACTACCAAATTTTCTTCCATCCTCCAGCTTGCAATGCTATCCCTTGTTACTTTAATTCTTTTAAATGTGGTAGATTAAGAAAAGAGAGGTAATGCTTGGATGCAAAATTATAGTGACATGTATTTAATACAGAGAAAATGTTCAACTAATGAAAGTATCTCAGATTGTGCCCACACACACCGACTCCAAGGATGTGTAGTTGCAGTAGGTAGGGGTAAACCAGTCTCCTCCAAAATGTTGAGGAAATGCTATGATGCTGGTAGAGTGAACCTCCAAATGGTGACTGTTATTATTAGACATTCTAGAAGAGTCTTTTTACTCAACTTTTTCGGAGTGGGTCCTCTTGGTTGATCTGAAGAGATGACAATGTTATGACTAGACGATGACTGTAGAACTTGCATTTTCTAAAGACATTGAAAATGAATTTACCCTCAAACTAGCCTGAAATATGTCAGTTTATACTCTAAATTATTAGAGCTAAAAGCATCTTTGAAGTTATGCAATGTGACATATTACCTCACAAATAAACATTCCTACATTATTTCTTATATTTTGCTCTTTGTTGTTGTTTTCCTTAGTTACTATGTTTCTAGCTCACCATAATCCTAGGAGTATATCTAAAGTACCTCAGAATATTTCCAGTATCAGTCTTCTGCACTGTAATACATTATCTTTATCATTCTTTATTACATGGTTTTGAGTAACTTGGAAGCAAATAAAATCAGAAGCAGCTTTAAAAGCTGTAAACAAGACTCTAGCCCTGACCAACACCTAGATTGAAGCCCTGTAAATGCCTTGAAGAAGGGAGCCTAGCCAAACTCTATTGAGAATCATGACTCAGATACTTTGAGGTAATAAATATGTATTGTTTTAAGCCATTAATTATATGCTAATTTTAACATAGGAATAGATAACTAAAACAAAATTCTAAAATAAAATTATAGACAAAATTTTGCTGCAATGACAGCCATAGAAACTTACTGTAAAGATTATGTAAAATGATACAAAATCAAATGTGTAAATATACATACATTTCTTTATGTTTTGGCTTACTAAATACATTTTTTTCCTAATAACTAAGCTAAAATTTGTCTGCTTTGGTACGTCATCTTTTACAGATATTTCTTGAAGAATTTATAAAGTTGGAATCTGACACATGTTTTAGAAATAAATAATATTTTAAAGTCAAAAGCATCAATATTTTAATCACTAAAATATTTTCGCATTGAAAACAAATAATATTTTCTTCTTATTCACATAGAGAATAGTCCACATCACATCTTTTAAATCATTACCTAAATTCATGCAACAAATTTAATAATAAAAGATATGCATTGAACAATTTTAAGGTCAAGACAAGTAATTATAATGAGACAATTGTCTAAAAATAAATTTTAATTAAATATATTGTCTAACTTAAAGCATCAAGTTGGTTACTGGTACCCATTCTTTGCTGAGAGAAACTAACATATTTTGGCTCTTTGTATGATGTGTGTTTCTATTTCAATATAAACTATAGGAATTTCTTGTAAATCCTTGATATATAATGGACACTAGTAACCATATGTATTTAAGGCAATGGTGGAAAATACAGTTTCTAATAGTTTTAAAGTAATATATTTTCTTATATTTTATAATTCTCTCAACATTTCTATATTTAATTAAACAAAATTCATAAAATTTCATTTGAAAATAAATCTTGCTTATTTGTAGGACTGCATTCTGCTCCCCAATTATGCTACATAAATTTTCCTTAGACTTTCATTTGTGCTATCTTGTTTACCCATAAGTCATAAAATGATAAATAATATGTAAAACAGCTTGTAGAGTTAATTCATGAACTTATCAAATTATAATAATTTATATACTTTGTTACCAAAGACAATATTAAACTCCCATCTTAAAGATTCAACTCATAGAAACTGAGACTTTTATGATGTTGCATAGAAACAGGATAGTACTTTCTAAACTCAAATGGTACTGAAATTGAAATAATTTTTAATAATATTAATTATTTTTAATAATTATACTGATATATGTTTTTATCAAGGAATGTTTATCTTTCTATTTAAAGTAGGAAAATAGGTTTAAACAAAGCAATTAAAATACTATAATTGCCCTAGCTGTATTTGAGAAGAAATTATGCTTTCAAATGATAAAGATTAATTTAAACCTTAGAGAAAATCTAAGTAAAACTTGTGTTTTAATATTTTTAAATATTAAAAATAAAGCTCTCTTTTAAAATAAATGGATAAATGCTGCACTCATTGATAACTTCACCTATTTATATATATTTGAGCATAGTATAGATTTAGCTCTGTTGTTAATATGATAAATAAAGCAAATAAGCACATTGAAAGAGAAAAACATGATTAAATTTGTATTTTTCTGCCAGAAGTAATTCCATGCCTTAACCCTAAGGCAAAGAGTAATTAGAATGTAACACTGGAATGGGGCTAACTTCTTTATTTTTACAGATGAAATAACTACGGTTCAAAGAAGACAAGTAAAGTTATGAAATTCATAAAGCGTATGATTTGAGCCAGAGACTGCTATATCCTAGACCAAGTAGAATCTGGTGACACTAAACTTTTTTTGTTATGGTTTTGTTCTAAAACAAATAAAACAAAAACTTTTGTTGTTATTTTCTCCCTTGTACTTCTGCTCAGGCCCTTCATGGCCAGGTTTGGTGAGGCTGGCTCTTAGAGATCAGGACACACTTAGCCATCTCCATGAATTCTTTGACTCTATACACTCTAGTGAATACTGAGAGGTATAATGATGCAGCAAAATTTGGGGATGCTTCCTTTTATTGTTCTGTCATAATATACTAATGTATTGAATGGAAAAATATTTAATAGTAATTGGTATCCTTGGTCTTATCTCGATTAGTTTCACCCTCACAATTCTGCATTAAAAGTATGTTTTTTTTCATTATAATTTATAGCTAATTAATCAGCTACAACATAAGTGATTTACCAAGCTGTTTCAAATTGTATTCTTGTGAATAAACTGAATAATACTGATTCACCTGGCATACTGGAACAACCTATGCTATGAAGTGATGTTTCAAAATTAACAAAAATTTGTAATGTATTATTTTCCCTTTGTCCTACACTATTTATTTTAATGAAACAAAATTGAATAAAACATAATTTTTAGAATAAAACCCTGGTAGTTTGACATTGGAGTTACTTTTGTCTCCTGGAAAACCACAGCCTAATGTTTAAAAAACACAGCCTAATGTTTTTGATTAAAAGTCTCATAAACCTACAAGCTTTAAAAAGAATGAGTATTTATGATATATGACAAGACAAATGAAAACAGAAAAATGTGAAAATGTTAATATTTGAAAAGAAAATACAAGAAAAAATAAACTATTTATCCAGAAAATACTCCAGTGCGGCCGGCTCATTAGCAATGAAGGGCAAGTCATTTGTATTATGATTGTACTATTACATCTAAACCAAATATACTCTTATTAGATTGTCATTATACCTTTCTCCTACACTCTAGCCAGCTTGCTTCATTTACTGAAAGAGTGAACAGCTGGCTGCTTCCTCACTTGGAGCCTGTTATACTACCTTGCTAATAATAGCTCTTGTCCCAAATGTCCAGACATGTTAGTTCTGTGATGTGTGCAAAATCTTGCTGTGTTTGTCCACAGGAACTGTTAAAATAGTTACATATCTTCTACAAGAGTGTGCAAGAAGCTTTATTAAGACAATATACTTTTAAAAGGCACTGATAAATGTTTAAAGGAAATAGAGTAGTTGCTATGACTATACCTTTCTAGGGTTTTCAAATGAAAAAGAGCATCCATTTTATTTATGAAGTGCTAGTTAGTTACAGACAATTCTTTGTTTCTTTTCTCAAAGACAAGCAATTGAAATCAATGGGATCTATTCATTTCAAACTGATTGGAAATAGTTATACCCTTACTGATGTTACCGATGTTGTCAACAGCAGACTTAAATCACTATATCTTTGAATTTTAATTATACATAGCTATTGCCTCTTAATTTAGTAGAGCAGGTAGGATGCTATAGCAGCCATTTGAGTTTGTGACACGGAAAAATATCCTTTGGAGATAATCTGAAATATCTCTTTATTTTATTTTTTTTTTAATTTGACACATTAAAAAAGCAAACCTGAACTGTAATCCTCAGAGCAGAAAACATGGAATAAGTCTTTCTTCTTTTTTTTGACTTACCTCCTTAATTGAGGAAGGTGAAGACTGTGAAACACAATTAACAGATGAATTTTGCATTAGACATGTCATCTTATTCAAAGAAACATAAAATTGTTCTAAGGAAGAATCAGAAGCAGGATGCTGGCCTTCGTCTGTAAAGATTCAGTTAGAAATTACTAGATTGAACTCCATAAAGGCAGAATTTATATCTTATTCATCTTCGAATCCCCGTGGCTAACAAATATCCTAGTATATAGTGGGTATTCAATACATACTTGTTTAATGGATGAATACGTGAATAAAATCTACCAAATAACTGTTGTAGATAATTTAATTTTCAAATAGAAAATAGAGAATACCCATAACATAATCAAATGTTTTCTCATTGTTCTCAAAATTTCCTTCACTCAAATGTGCTTTAAAGGAGAATTACCTTAGATTAGAATTTAACTTAGGTTAGAATTTAGAATTAGGTTTCAAAGAATAATTCTTAGATCTGCTACTGATAATAATTTAAAATCTCTTGTCTTTTTTTAAATACTTTTTAATAAATATACTATATGTCATGCATAGAATATTCAATATATATGCTTCAAATTTTACCTTTTCTGAAATACATTGAGTTTAATTCTGCTGTATAATGTCACATAGTACCTGGACACAAGTAGATTAACACTAGGGTCCTACATGGTCTCCCAGTGTACCTGGTACCCTGGAGTCTGAATGTCATTAGTTTATCTTCTACACAGGCCTCTAATCCCTTACCCACAGAACAAACTCAGAAATAAAACACAGCTATCAGGGCAAATTACAGTAAAGTCAACTTAATAGCTTGCTTTCTGATATAAATCATCTATTTCAGTTTCTAGTGGTCCCTGAATCAGTAGCACTGGGGAAGTTAAAAATAAAAATTCTCAGGCTCCATCCCAGACATATCGAATCAGAAACTCCAGGTTTGGGTCCCGGAAACCTGAGTCTTAACAAGCTCTCTGGGTGATTCTGATGAATGCTCTGTTTGAAGAACCACTATTTTATAATACCTAAGGGTATTCAAAAAACAATACAGCCAGAGGATAGCATTAACAAGTGTTTGCATTCTATGAATTTCATTCTTAAATTTGTAGGATCACTGTTGGCTTAATTATGTTGCCCTCAAAGTTTGTGAGGTTCAGCAATCTAGAGGCTGTCAAATTATTCTTTACAAGGTAAAGGATAAATTGTTTCTTCTGGCCTCTTGTACTACTCCTACTGGGCCATCTTTGGATTTGGGAAGAAAATACTTTGGGTAAAAGTTGCTAGTTTTGAGAGGAACTCAGAACAAGAGAAGGTTCAGCAACAGATCCAGACTGCTGTGTAAGCTGTTCTGCCATTTGGGTCATTGGTGCAGCATACTTGATGGTTCTTAGAGCTCCACTGGCAGAGAGGGATGCTGTTTGTGCTATTGGTAGGAACCTCTAGGTTAATTATAGCCCAGGCTCTGAGTGAAATCATATAATATTTATCTTTCTCTGTCTGACTTATTTCACTCGACATAATATCTCTAGGTCCATCCATGTAATTACAAATGGTAGGATTTCATTTTTTTTAATGGCTGAGTAATATTACATTGTATGTATGAACCAAAATATTAAATTTGATATTTCTTACTTCATCAGTAATAAAATGAGCCCAAGAATATCTCCTTAACAAGGCTACTGCAAAAATTAAATAAAAGTTTAAATATAACATTTTCCAAAAATATTTATAAACTTTAAACTTAAATGAGAATTTAGTGTTTTATATGTGTATGTATTTTTATTTAATTTTTATTAAATTTCTTGGGGTGACAATGGTTAATAAAATTATGTAGATTTCAAGTGTACAATTCAATAATGGATCATTTGTATATTGGATTGGATGTTCACTACCCAAAGTCAAATTTCCTTCCATCATCATATATTTGATACCCTTTACCCTTATCTACCTTTTCATTGTTCCCTTTCCTCCTCGTAACTATGAAGTTGTTATCTGCATTTATGATTTTTTTGTTTGTCTTGTTTGTTGCTTTCAGTTTTATATCTCATATATGAGTGAAATCATGAGTCTCAACTTTTTCTGTCTTATTTTGCTTAGGATGATTATCTCAAGATCCATCCATGTTACCACAAATGGCAGTATTTCATCTTTTCTTATGGCTGAGCAAAATTCAAGTGTATATATGTACCACATCTTCTTTATTTGATCATCTATCAAAGGACATCTTGGTTGTTTCTATGTCTTGGCCAGGATTTAGTATTTTAAATCCACTTTCTAATATTATTTGCTAATTTTTGATAGAAATTACATTAAACACTTTCATATAGTATCTATTTATTTTTTCCATAGCATGAGTTATGGTTTATGTGTCAAAGGTCTCACAGCTAGTGAATGATACCAAAAACCTCTGACCTAAGCAGTCTAATTTTAGAGCTATGACTATTAACACAACCTGCATATATTTTCTAAACATATTACAAAACCTTGCCACTTTAAGAAAAGCATTTATCATCCTAAGAGAAATCAATATCACAAAGTACCATTAGAATAAGAAAAATCTCAAATCGTTCTTAGTTTTGCTAATAATGAACACTCATAATGATTTCAAAATATTAGAGAAAAAAGGTTGAGAAGTTTCATTGGAATAAATAATTGCCATAAAAAAATCACAAATTCCATAAAAAAGATATTAAAATGTGAACTGAGAACATTTAAAACTTCTTTAAAAAAAATAGCAATGACACACTTTTACATTTGGAGTTCCAATGTATACTTTTTGTTTGCACTTAAGTCAGACAGAGAAAGACAGACACTGTATGATATTTATGTGTGGAATCTAAAAATGCCAACCTTGTAAAAACATAGAGTAAAATAATGGTTACCAGGTTCTGGAGGATGGGGGTATAGGAAAACTGTTGTTAAGGGTACAAACCTGCAACTGGGCATAGAGATCTAATGCCTAATATAATGAATATAGGCAAAATTATGGTATTACAGTCATCAAACATGGTACAAAATTAGACATAATTATTCCAACAACAAAAAATAATAATTATGTGATGTGGTAGGGGTGCTATCACATAATTATTATTTTTTGTTGTTGGAATAATTATTTTTTGATACAACGTATAAATGTATCAAAACAACATATTGTATATCTTACATTTAAACAATGTTATATGTCAAATATATTTTAATTTTAAAAGTAGCAAAACTATGTATAAAATGTAATATAAATGATATTAAAATAATAAACATGTTAGGTTGGAAGATATATTAAATTGGGAGTAAAGGGGTAGAGACATAATATTAAATAGCCACTGGTCACCTTGGTAAGAATGATGTCAGATGGATAAAAACCTTTTTGTAACAGTTTCAGGAGAGAATAAAATGTAAAGATTTAGAAACATGGAATATTTACAACCACTTTTATTTTTATTTAATCCCCTCCCCCGCCACCACCACTTTTACCCCTGACCTATGGATGTTGCCGTCTCTCCTTAAAAACTGAATCTCTGAAGACAGGTTGTCTCCACCTGGGGGTATGATCTGTGGCTCCACCTGGGGTGTGAACCCAGGCCCTCTAGAACTTTCTGCATGTAAAACAGACGTGCTAACCACTACATTATGGAGCCATCCCCTACAACCACTTTTAGAAGTTTGATATAGAGCTAAGCAGAAAGTTCAGGCTGATATTAGAGGGATAAATGGAATTAAAGGAGAGATTTTATTTCATTTAAGATATAACAATGTTTGTGTTAAGATAAAAATTAAAAAAAATAGAATACAGAGAAATAAATTGGTGATAGATAAATAAGATGAAATTACAAGAGGAAATACTTAGGCTGATTAGGAAAGATGAATTTGAACCATTATAAAAGTGAAGAGTTATTGTCTAAGATGAGTATATATGTTTTACTCACAGGAATTGGGAATATGGTTTGAGACGCAGGTAGTTTAGTAGATTTCCAAGTGAATAGGTAATTTTCTTCTATTGATTCTATTGTAATAAAGTAAAAACAAGATTGTTGGATATAATGATAAAGGGGGAACTCTGCTGAAAGTTTGAGGGAGAATGAATATATAAATAGCCTTGTCAGACAAATGATTACTGACAAGTAATAGTTATGACCTGATTGTGGTTTGAGGTCAAAGTTTTAAAGTGAATTTATCCACATAATTATATGTTTTCCTTTAATCATATTCTGCTAATTGGATAAGCTGATAGAAATATGGCTTAACCCTAGTTAAATTTTTTTCCAAGTAAGTATTAGAAAAAGACAGAAAAGCCAAAAAAAAAAAAAAAAAAGGTTGAGAATGTACAGTGATAATCACAATAGTGACTATATTGATGTATAATGGACTCCATGTTATATAAGGTCACAAAGGCATAAAGGATATAGACAATGATAGATTAGAAGTTCTCAACAAACTCAAGTAGAATAACTAGAGTAAGTAAATTGATAAGAGAGGGTATAGAATAAAATCACTAAGATTTTGAAGATAATACTATAAAATGCAACCCTGTTAAAGTGAATCCGGTCCTCACAACTAATCAGCCCAACGGTCATTTCATCCCATTAACATGCAAATAGCAACTATAACAGGAGAGCACACACAACCCATACAAGAGACACACCTGGAACACCCAGCTCAGGTGACCTGTGAGACTGGGCCACTGAGACTCATAGGAAACCTCCTACATAAGGTCATGCTACTAAGACCAGGAGACATAGTAGCCCAACTTTATTGCTAATACATAGGAACGAATGCAGGAAGGCAGCCAGAATTGAGAGAAAAAGAAACATGTCCAAAGAAAAGAACAGAATAAAGCTCCAGGAAAAAAAGCTTTACAAATGGAGTCAAGAAAAGAGCAAAACAAAAAGGAGTCAAGAAATCTACCAAATGCAGAATTCAAAACATAAGTTATTAGGATGCTCAATGAACATAGGGGAAGAGCAGATGAACTTAATGAGAAGTTCAACAAAGAGATAGAAAACATAAAAAAGAACCCATCAGATCTGAAGAATACCAAAACTGTAATGAAAACTACATTAGAGGAAATCAACAGTAGATTACCCGATGCAGAGGATTAAATCAGCAATTTAGAATTAAGGTAGCAGAAAACACCTAATCAGAATAGCAAAGAGGTAAAAGAGTCAAAAAAAAAAATGAGGATAACTTACAAAGCCTCTGAGACAATATCAAGCATACCATAGGGGTATAAAAAGAGATGAGAACAAGCAAGAAATTGAAAACCTATTTCAAAAAATAATGACATAAAGCTTCCCTAACCTGGCAAAGGAAATAGACATAGATGCCCACAAGCACAAGATGAACCTAAATGGGCTCACACCAAGACACATAATAATTAAAATGTTAAAGGTTAAAGGCAAAGAGAGAATTTTATTTTATTTTATTTTATTATTAATTTATTGGGATAACATTGGTTAATACAAATATATAATTTTCAGATGTACATTATAATTTGACATCTATGTATTCTATTGTGTGATTACCACCCAAAGTCCGGTTTCCTTCAGTTACCATATATTCGATCCCCTTTACCCACTTCACCCTCCCCTGATCCCTTTATA
>NW_006432491.1:1696058-1704263 GCF_000325575.1 Pteropus alecto | reverse complement strand
ATCTGTGTTCATGAGAGATATTGGTCTGTAGTTTTCTTTTTTTGTGTTATCTTTACCAGGTTTTGGTATCAGAGTAATATTGACCTCATAAAATGAGTTGAGAAGTATTGCCTACTCTCAGATTTTTTGGAAGAATTTAAGGAGAATAGATATTAAATCTTCTTTGAATGTTTGGTAGAATTCACTGGTGAAGCCAGCTAATTCCGGACTTTTACTTTTTGGCAGGTTTTTGGTGATTGTTTCAATTTCCATACTGCTGATTGATCTATTTCGATTTTCCAGATCTTCTTGATTCAGATAGGAAGATTGTATTTTTCTAAGTACTGGTCCATTAATTCTAGGTTATTAAATTTGGTGTTATATATTTTTTCACAGTATTCTTGTATGATCTTTGTATTTCTGCAGTGTCTGTCATAATTCCCCCTTTTTTACCCCTGATTTTGTTTATTTGTTTCCTTTCTCTTCTTTCTTTAGTGAGTCTAGCCAGGGGTTTGCCAATTTTATTAACCTTCTCAAAGAACCAGCTCCTTGTTGTATTTATTTTTTCTATTTGTTTTTGTTTTTGTTTTCAATTTCATTTATTTCTCCTCTAATTTTGACGATTTCTTTCCTTCTGCTAACTTTAGACCTCATTTGTTCTTCCTTTTATAGTTTTCTAAGATGAAGCATTAGGTTGTTTATTTGGGCTCATTCTTGTATTTGGAGATAGGCCTGTAATGATATGAACTTTCCTCTTATGACCATTTTTGCTGTGTCCCAAAAGTTTTGATATGTTGTACTATCATTATCATTCATTTCTATGTATCTCATGAACTCACTTTTTATTTCTTCCCTAACCCAGTCATTCCACGTATTTGTGGCTCTTCCTGATTTCTTTCGGCAGTTGATCTCGAGTTTCAAAGCTTTATGATCAGAGACTATAGGTATGATTTCAACCCTCTTTTATTTGTTGAGACTATTTCTGTGTCCCAGTATGTGGTTGATTCTTGAGAATGTTCCATTTGCACTAGAGAAGAATGTATAAGCAGCTGTTTGGGGACGGAAGACTCTGTAAATGTCAATTATGTCCAGCTGTTCTGATATGTCATTTAAGGATGTTATTTCCTTATTGATTTTCTGTTTGGATGATCTGTCCATATCCAACAGTGGAGTATTTAGGTTTCCTACTATGATGGTGTTTTGGTCTGTTTTTCTCTTTAGTTCTGTTAGTAATTGCTTTACATGTTTTGGGGTTCCCTGATTGGGAGCGTAGATATTAACAAGTGCTATGTCTTCTTGGTGCGTGATTCCCTTTATCATTATGTAGTGTCCCTCAGTATCTTTCTTTACCTTTTTTATTTTGAAGTCTATTTCATCTGATATTAGTACCACTACTCCGCTTTTCTCTGAATGCCATTAGCTTGAAATATCTTTTTCACTCTTTCACTTTCAGTCTATGTTTGTCTTTGGAGCTGAGATGTTTCTCCTGGAGGCAGTATATCATTAGGTTTTATTTTTTTGATCCATTCTGCAATTCTGTGCCTTTTTATTGATGAGTTTAGTCCATTTACATTTAGAGTGATTATTGAAATATGAGGTCTTATAGCCATTTTATCTTTTCCTTTCTGGTAGCTTGATGTTTCTATTTCTTCCTTGTTCTTGTGTTTCTATTTTCTTTATTTTGGCTGGCTTTTGTGGGTTTTGCCTCTGGTTCTTCTTGTTTAATGTTATATACTTTGGTTCTGAATCTTTGGTGTGTGGTTACCATTACGAATATGAAAAGGATTGTTATGTATATATACAGTTATCCATTTTCTTCTGCGTGTGCCTTATACCTTTTCCCTTTTTTCGTATTTGGATCTTTGAATTTCTCCTTTTCAGTCATTGTTGTCTCAATTTGTCCCTATGTATGCTGAATGTTCATTACTATCTTGCTATAGCAATTCTCTTCTTATTATTTAAGCTTATAATGCTCTGTTCTTAGTAAAAGTTGCACTGCTCTGTTTCTATTTACCTGATAGTCACTTTACCCCTAATTATGTATTTGTTTTGTTTTGTTTTGTTATTTTGTGTTAGGTGAGCTGTAGTGCAGGCCTTATAGTGGAGAATTCCAATTTTTATATGTCTGGAAAGGTCTGAATTTCTCCTTCATATTTAAAGGAGAGCTTGGCTGGGTACATTATTCTAGGCTGGTAGTTCCTTTCATTTGATAGTTTAAATATTTGATTCCATTCTTTTCTGGCTTGTAAAGTTTACGCTGAGAAGTCTGATGATAATCTAATGGGTTTTCCCTTATAAGTTACCATCTTTTTTTCTCTGGCTGCCCTGAGAATTCTGTCTTCGTCAGTGATTTTTGATAGTTTTAATACAATGTGTCTTGGTGAAGGACTTTTTGGGTTGATATAATTGGGTGTTCTGTTGGCTTCTTGAATTCTAAGCTCCAGCTCATTCCTTAGATTTGGGAAATTCTCGTCCACTATTTGTCTGAAAATACTTTCTAGTCTCAGCTCCTTTTCCTCGCCTTCAGTAAAGCCTATTATTCTTATGTTTCCTCTTCTAATAGTATCAGCTAGTTCTTGAATTTATCTTTTATTATTTTTCATTCTTTGGTTTCTCTCTTTTTTCTTCTGATTTATTTCTAGATTTCTGTCTTTGATATAACCGTTCCTTTCCTACATTTGGTCGACTCTATTTCCCAAGTTTGCAATTTCATTTTTTAACTCTTGCAGTGTGTTCTTCATCTCCAGAAGTTCTTTGTGGTTCCTTTTGAGGGTTTTAATCTCATTGCTCTGCCCATCTAGTTGTTTTTTCGAATTCCTGAAATTGTTGATTTGAGTTGTTTTGGATCTCATTGAGTTTTTTTAAGAAGTAGCATCTTGAATTCTCTGTCATTTAAGTCCATATTTCTATGTCTGTAAGCTTATTTTCTGGAGATTTTTCTTTCTTTCTGAGCTTCCATCTCACTTTGGTTGTTTGTGGTGTTTAATGGACTATTTCTCCACCTGGGTATTAACAAAAGTGCATTCTGTTGTTTTTCCAGAAAGATTTTTTATATAAAGGTCTCTCTTTAGCCTGCTGCAAAGAAGGCACTTAGGTGGTGTCTAAGCCTCTTGAATCCCTGCTTTATATGAAGCCTAAATGTCTTTTTTATTTTCTTGTAGAAATTAATCACACTTGCTACTTTCTGTTTTAGTTCCTGTCTGTGTTAGCAACAGTTTCGGTAGCATTTTCTCAGATTCCCCTGGGGCTCCACAGTGATTGGTATCAGTGGGTATGGGGGGAAGGCCCTCTGGGTTGAGAGATGGGGGCTGCAGCCTTGGTTTTGCAACCAGGTTAGGTAAAAATCAACTGTCGCTTCTCTGAGGTCCTGTAGCGCTTCTCTGCTTTCGGCCCTGATGACTGGGCCCTGCTGCTGGCTGCTAGAAGTTCCAGTACTTCCAGGCAGGCTGATCAGGGATGTTGCCGCACCTTCTCCATTCCTCTTCCAAAGAGAGAATGTATTATTATTATTATTATTATTATTATTATTATTATTTATCTATTATTATTTTATGCCAAAGGTACCTGGTTTCCGTAAGTGGTCTCCCATTGGGATATTAACTAGTCCTAACCCTGCTTAGCTTCCAAGATCAGGCATCAGGCTTGTTAAGGGTGGCATGGCCATAAACTATGGACCATAGCTCCACTGGGGTGTGAATCCAGGACCTTCTGCATGTAAAGCAGATGTGCTAACTGCTACACTATGGAACCACGTCCCCAAAGAGAGAATTTTAAAGGTAGTAAGAGAAAAGCAATTATTTACCTATAAGAGAGCTCCTCCATAAGACTGTCAATTAATTTCTCAACAGAAACTTTGCAGGCCAGAAGGAATTGCATGAAACATTTAAAGTGATGAAAAGAAAGAACCTACAACAAAGATTACTCTACCCAGCAAACTATCATTTAGAATCGATAAAGAATTTCCCAAACAAGAAAAGATAAATGAGTTCATTAACACCAGATGACTGTTACAAGAAATGTTGGAGGACTTCTTTAAAAAGAAGAAGAAAACAAAAGATCAAAAATACTACTAATAAAATGGCAATAACTCCATAGCTATCAACAATTACTTTAAATGTAAATAGATTAAATGCTCCAATCAAAAGAAAGGGTGGCTGAATGGCTAAGAAAATAAGACTCTTACATATGCTACCTAGAAGAGACTCACTTCAGATTGAAAGACACACACAGACAGGGACAGAAGGGACAGAAAAAGATATTTCATTAAAATGGAAATGAACAAACATGAAAAGGTAAAGTAGCAGTACTTCTAACAGACAAAATAGACATTAAAACAAAGGCTATAATAAGAGACCAAAGAAGGACCCAGTAATCCCAAAACACTACTTCAAAGGAACATGTGAATCTATATGTTCATTGCAGCGTTATTTACAATATCAAGAAATGGAGGCAACTTGAGTGTCCATCAATAGATTAATGCATAAAGAAGAGGTGGTACATGTATACAGTGGAACATTACCCAAACATAAAAAATTGAATAAAATCTTGCCATCTGCAACAACATGGACTGACCTCATTGTGCTGAATGTAATAAGTCAGACAGAGAAAGTAAATGCCATATGATTTCACTTAATGCGGAATCTAAAGAATAAAATAGATGAACAAACAAAACAGAAACAAACTCAGAGAACATTTTGAGGTTGCCAGATGGAAGTAGATGGGGCGAGGGGTGAAAAGAAAAAGGAATTAAGAAGTACAAATTGGTAGTTATAAAATAATAATGGAGCTGTAAAGTCTGGTATAAGGAATACAGTCAATAATACTGTATAACCATGTATGATGTCAGAGGGTACTAGATCTGTCAGAATGATCACTTTATATGTTATATAAATGTCTAAATACCGTGTTGTACACCTGCAACTAATATAATATTGTATGTCAACTGTAATTAAAAAGAAAAAATATTTTAAAAAGTTCACAATCTGGTAGAGAAAGACTAAAATAATCTAAAATGTTATCATAGATATGTAGAAAAGAATAAATAGTTAGAATTGGGGCACCTGAATACTTTTAAGAAGATGGTGTCATTTGTTCTTGGTCTTTAAATGTTAAGAAGGTATTTAATAGAGGAAAAAATATATTTCTTTGGATAATTATTACCATACAGAGTTAACAGCATTGAGGACAGTTGGGGTTTAAGAATGAGGAAAAAATAAATCAAGATAAGAATGAAAATAATCATCAGAATATGAGTGAAAAGACAAGAACAGTGGATGGTTATAGACATTATGAACAGCTGGAATTTTAAAAGTTAAGGAGTGGCCAATTGTATAATTTAAGGTTACAGTGAAGTGGAGGGTGATATTAAGTATTGACTAAGAATATACTACAATTTGATGATGAGGATTTTTTTTTGTTTATGTATTCATTTGTATTTATAATTGCACTCTTTTTACTTTTTTAATTTCAAAACTTCCTTCCTTCTTATTTCCTTCCTTCTTTCTTTCTTTTAATGTGGCAAGACTTATGAAACTACAGGAGAATGTCTTTGAAATATACAGAATACAGCTCCCAAAATATTTTCATAGACTTGTTATTTTTTTCTGAAATATTTATTATTTCTTCATATCTTGGCATGATGATAAATCCTGGGGTCACAAGGAGAAATTACAGGTTTTTTTTTCCCCCTCAAACTCTCACAGAAAATAAAAAACTCTCATAAAAAATAAGTGAAAACCAAACTCAAGTCAGCATGCTATTTTTACATCAGCAAACAGCATTACTATTAACACTTCTGATCAAGAACTACATCTCCTACAGACAACTTATTCAGTTAGAACCCCATAAGCAAGATTGACGGGGAGGGTATCACGGTCAAAATATACCAAGAAAGTTGCTGAAAATATAAAGTCAGTCTTGGGCTCAAAGCTAGGCTTGTTTGCATTTTATAAGTGTGTCATTTTATCCATGATAGACAACATAGCCATGATAGACATGATAGACAAAACTGGAAGTAGAGGTGTTTTTATCAGTGCAGTGACTCTAACATCTCAAACATGCCTGAAAAGGCTGAAGATTTGATTAACAGTTCTGTTGGCATATGGGTCAATATAAGCTACATTCTGTGATCAGATTCCATGTGTAACACAAAAAGGAGATAGATAATGTAAAAAACAATCAAAGTGCAAGGTCACATGCCTCAAACATCCTGAAAGCACAGAAAAGCAGTTGTAGAATAAATTTTACACTTTCAAATATTAAGTATTTACATTAAAGGAATCTTGTTCTGACAATAGAAAATGCCAGGAAGAGAAAAGCTCTCCTCGAGCTCAGTAAAGAGGGCAGCGAGCACAAAACAGGGGCAAACAATCCAGTTGCATCATCTGCTCCCACACCAGATATCAAGCGAGCTCTTGCTCATGGGACTATTTGCCTTCAAATGTGAAGCTAGTCTGGCTTTAAACGTAGACAAATATGAGCATCAATAAAACATAAAAGGCACAATTACAATTCTACAGGTCAGGTGAGAGATTATAATAAATCTACTAACAAACAGTGCATGCTGATACATAAAATTTAAAAATATTTCTTATGTGCAGAAAATAGGCAATGTGGGTTAAGGTTATATTTTATAAGATTATGTTTACTATTTCTCCACCTATTCATCTCCTCTCAAAACAATATCAATTCAATCTCATTGCTTCTCAATAAAGTATTTTGAACTCTTTAAAAAACATGGAAGGCAGATATATACCCAAGAAGATAGAAAAAATATTTAAAATTCATCTGGATTTTTTTTAAACAACATATTTACTCTTTGTGATTGCAGAAGAGAAAACAGCCACCCTCAAATGAATTGTCATTATTCTCCTTACAACTGCCTCTCTTCCTTTCTTCATTTATAGTATGTAACTTGGGACTTTGTCAAGATTTACAGTGAATAATGCTTTTCATAATGGTGAAGTGAAAGCATACAGAGTAACATGTTACACTGGGAAATTTTAATTATGTAATAAATGACACTTTTTTGAAAAGTAGTAACTTTGCCATTTATGGCTAACACAGCATAATTTGGGTAGTTTCCACCTCTATGGTTTGATCCTCTGTCTCTGTTTAGTTAATTCTTTTATATGGGTTTCAGAATGAAAGGCTGAGAAGCCAAGGAATAACAACATTCCAGGAAATATAAATATCCATCAGGTATGAAGGGTTTAGGGGAATGAGGAATGGATTCAGAGGCAAGAAAAAACAGTAGTAGAGAGTACAAGTAGTTCTAGAACACTCAACCATGTTTCAAGGAAACATGTTCTTTCCCCGCTTTCTTTTATCTATTGAGCCTCTCTATGATATTTTATTTGAAGAAAAGGTATAACTATGAAAAAAAAGCTAAGCTATGAAAAAAAATTGAAAACCTTGGATATAATCCAGCACTTTTGGTACATTTGGGATCTTGCTTCTTAGGAAAGTATGCATTAAATTTTTCTGAGTTCATTTAAATGATGAGAATTCAGTGTTTAATGTAATAAGGAAAAAGCTACCTGATATCAGATGGTTAGGGATCAGGATCGGGGAGGGGGAGAATAATCAGTCTATTAGCAACCCATCCCTATCTGGGTTCTCATTATGACAAATATAGTCATTATGACTTCCATATCTAACAGAATATTTTGTAATAAGAACAACTCCAGACCTAATTGTTTGTAATCCTAGATGGCTCCGGACCTTGCCATAATCCTTGAGAACCCCATTAGTAAACCATCTGCAAGGTTGCAGCCAGTATTAGAATTCTACAAGTTTCATAACATACAGATATACATACTGAATTATTCTTGTCATTTTAATATTACACTTAGATATAATTTAATACATGATATATACACAATACATATTCAAGTGTTAGCATTCATTTACCGTAATAGATGACAATGAGTTTTATGATTCTCATTAAACAACTCTGTAAGTCCTTGTATTACCAGGAAATAAAAACTCAAAAATACTGTGGTAATTTATTAGAGAAATAGATGTAGTTATTTTAATCCAAAGTTTTGATATCTCTAGCAAATAAAATTTAAGTCTTTCTTTTCAAAAGTAACACTTGTCCTAGCACCGGGGCCACAGACAATATTCACCTTCTACTTCCTTTGACTATGCTGACCCACACTCCCTTTCTGAAGGTATATTTGATTTATTTTACAATTTACCACTATTTCATCCTTTATTGTAAAA
>NW_006432491.1:1664890-1696028 GCF_000325575.1 Pteropus alecto | reverse complement strand
AACCTAAAGAGAATGGGATAGTCCCCTAGTCTCTAGAGTCGTGAAGCGTTTTACAAAACTTTGCCAAGGCATCCTGGTATTACTGTATATCTATTCTTTCTCCAGGACTCCAGTGCTTACTAAAAGGTGTGACACTGATTCTCTTCTTGATAAGGAGCGATGGACCCTCTACCACAAATAAGTTTTTGAAGAACATTAATAATGTCCATTTCTCTGAATCATGTTCATTAAAGTAATAACATAAATTTAATAGAGTTATTTAAATGAATATAATGGAAAGATGTCTAAAACAGTCTAACTACTAAACATTGGTATGTGTTTGAAATGTTATTATTCTCCCCACACCAGGAGATTTAAAAAAAAAAAATGTTCAATATTGTTTTAGAAGAGATAAAGAGACTTCATAAAACTTAATACTGAAGAAAACACTCCCTTATATAAATGTAGAGAAAGATTTTTTTCATTAATTTACTCACAATAGCATATTGAAAAGTAATAATCTTACTTGAGTTTAGGTAGAGCAATATTTTCCTTTTATCAGAAGTCACTTCTCTGGCAATCTCAACATTCTGGAGAGTAGTCTAGATACAGAAAGCAAAAATAAAAAGTTCTGTGAACATTCAAAATTGAAGCAATAAAATTACACTGAAACATTCACTTCATCCACAAGAAAGACACATGCCCAATTTACACTTAAATCACATAATTTTTCCACATTTCCTTGTGAATTTTTAGGAGTAACTCAAAATCTTGTCATCAAGAGACTAAAATAAGATAATAATTAATCCTCCAATGGCTAATGTCAAAAAATTAAATTCTACAGAACACAATTTGAGGAAATTGGCTTTAAAAAAATTACCAAAGTATATTTGTTAATCTGCCCAAAATTGTATCTGCCAGGAGTTAGCACTGAGATCTAAACTGTCAATACTTTAGCCTTTAGAATGACTCCAAGTTTAAATCATTGGTAATATTTAAAAGCCTTCCTTGTAAGAAATTACCTATTGATTTGATGCCAAGAAGCAATTACTATTTTAATGAGACGTAGCTATTAACAGATCACTAATTCTAAATGCTATACTGATATATCTCCATTTGCCACTTAATTTTTAATGATCCCATTTATGTTATTTGTCCTCTCAAGAACTCAATTGTAGTTTTTAAAATACTCTAATATTTTAATAAAATAATAGCCAGGTGAGATGTTGTATTTAACAGACCAGTGGTTATCGGGAGAAGTTCTAGGGGCCACAGTTGGCTGCATAGGGATTGCCTGCATAGCTCATCAAAGACACATATCTGATTCAGTAGGTATATTCTGATTCTGAATCTGATTCTGATTATACAGAGGCCTATGAATATGGTTTATTGATAAATTCCCCAGAGAAATCTGAACCTTAGCCAAGCTGGGAACCCTAAACTAGAATAGAAGCTTCTGAGCTGTGGCAGAAATAATTCTGGAATGACTTGTAGATTCCTGACCCCTGGTGAACACTCTTTTTTGACTGTGCTAATCAGACTTGGTTATGTGGGATATCTTACAAAGTGTAGGAGATTCAAACAGGGACAGTTTCTCCTGCTGGCTTTGAAGTAATCTCCTTAGTTGGGAGAGGACTGCATGATTAAGTCCTTTAGAAAGTGGATGCTAGGAACTTGGAGTAACCAGTGGCTGCCCAAAAACATGAAAAAACAGGAAAATCAATACTACAAACAAATAACTGGAATCTGCCAATGACTTAAATGAACCTGGAAAAAGACCCTAAGCTCTGTATGAGAACACAGCCTGGCTAACACTGTGATTTCAGCCTTGGGAGACCCTGCATATAATAAAGGTTGTTTTAATTTACAAGTTTAAGAATTTAGAATTATGTATTAATTAAGAATACTATTAATTATAGTGCAATTATCATTATTGTATCTCAAGATATGTAAAATTTAATATTTGTTTTGTTTCATATATAAAATATAATTTGTTTTTGTTGTTTCTTTTGTTGTTTTCAATGAATTAATAATTTAACCTAATCTCATTTTCTTCATTTATTTTTTCTATAGATTATATTTCTAAAATAGTAAATATACATCAAACATTTCCAATTAAGAAACAAACAAATCCCCTAAACACATTAATGCTCCACAGGAATACTGTTGAGGCATGAGCATAGAAACATTCCTTAGAGAACAATGTGCTATTCTCACTCAAGCTAGCCCACACTTGCTTTCTATACGTACAGAGGGGAACAAATATTAAAACTTGACTACAATGCCTAAAGTGACAAATCTCACATCTCCAGGTACAAAGAGTACTCTGAATGAAAAGAAAAAAAAGAGAAAGGAGAGTTGAAGGCTAGATGTTTCAGTTTATATCTTTTGTTCACATACTTACAGCTTCAATTCCACAACCAACCATTGATTTTTACCTTCGTATAAATGTTGGTATCTCTGCAAAGACTTTAATGGGCACTGTGAGTAAAACAAAGATGCTAAATAAAACCAAAAACCAAAACAACAAAGAACCAAAGAAGAGTTTGCTATAGCTACTAAAGAAACACCAAAAAAAAAAAAAAAAAGGTAGATTGATTCATTTATTGTGTAAGAAAACAGAAGAAAAGAAGAGTTCAAAGTTTTTGCCAACCAAGATATATGAGGCTGCCCAAAATATTCCAGGGCCCTCGCTGCCATGTCTTTCCTTAGGGTCTGAGTTCCCTGGCTGATCTGCCTTCCTATATCTGCCTTTCAAGTCTTAACACATGCATTTTACACATGATGTCTAGGATGTTAAGGTGAACTTAAGTGAGACAAATAAGCAAAACTAATTCTACTGCATTTTGTTCAGAACCATAAATCTGACTCCATTTTCTGATTTAGGAATTTAATAGAAAAATTTTAAGTATGAAATTTGATTACATATGTGACTTGAAAACATAAGCAGTAAGCTCTTTGATATTACTGACAGTAATTTCTTTTTGGATATATCTCCTCAGGCAAGGGAAACACAAGAAAAAAATAAACAAATGATTCTGCATCAAACTAAAAAGTTTTTGTACAGCAAAGGAAAACATCGACAAAACAAAAAGACAACCAACTGTCTGAGAGAAGATATTCACTAATGATACATATGATAAGATGTTAATATCCAAAACATATAAAGAACTCATACAACTCAACAACATAAAAACAAACCATCCAATTAAAAAATGGGAAGAAGACCTGAACAGACACTTCTCCAAAGAGGAAATACAAATGACCAATAGACATATGAAAATATGCTCAAGGTCACTAATCATCAAAGAAATGCAAATTAAAACCACAATGAGATATCACCTCACACCTCTCAGAATGGTGATCTTCAATAAATCAAAGAACAAGTGTTGGCAAGGATGTGGAGGAAAGGGCATCCTCATACACTATTGGTGGGATTGCAAATCGGTTTAGTCACTATGGAAAACAGTCTGGTGGTTTCTCCAAAAATTAAAATGGATCTACCTTTTTACTAGCAATTGCACTTCTGGGTATTTATCCAAAGAAAATCAAAACAATAATTCGTAAAAGTCTATGCACCCCAAAATTCATGGCAGCATAATTTATAATAGCCAACATATAGAAGCAACCTAAATGACCACCAACAGATGATTGGATAAAAAAGTTATAGTTCATAGATACAATGGAATATTATTCAGCCATTAAAAAATGAAATCCTACCATTTACAATGACATGGATAGACCTAGAGGTTATTACATTGAACAAAATACTGTAACTTTGGTTTGTAACTCCACATTTTGTTTACTACCTAATTTAAGAGACTAATGCATTTAAAATAATTATTAGTTTATGTCTGGAGACATTAAATGTATAAAGGTATAATTTTGTTACATCAACATCCAAAAGTGTTAGAGACAGAGATATAAAGAAGCAGAGTTTTTGTATGTTACTGAAGTTAAGTTAGTAAAAATCGAAATTAGAATGTTGTAACTTTATAATGTTAAATGTGATGTCCATGGTAATGATAAGTAAATTAGCTATAGAATATACACACAAGGGAATGAGAAAAGAATTTAAATATTTTACTACAACATTAAAACTAAACACAGAAGAATAAAGTAACATAAGAAATAAAGGACAAATAATCTTATACATCATAGGGAAAAGAAATAGAAAAATGGTGGAAATAGCTCTAACAGTAATTACTTTAAATGTAAATGAATTAAATTCTTCAATCAAAACACAAGGATTAGAAGTAAAGTTAAAAAGAAACAAAACAAAACAAAAAAACACTTATGATTTAACTATGTGCTATCTACAGGAGGCTAACTTTACATCAGAAGATACAAATAGATTGAAAGGAAGGAAAAAATTATTCCATGCATATAGTAACCAAGAGAGTGCAAAGGTAGCTATACTAATATCAGAAAAAAATAGACTTTAAGTCAAAAAAACTTCACAACACACAAAAAAGCATATCACATATTAATAATAGGTTCAATACAACAAAAAAAATTATAAACATTTATATACCTATTAACAGATCATCAAAATATGTGAAGCAAAAATTGACAGAAAATAGAAATACACAGGTCTACAATAATAGTTTTAGACCAGTACTCCACTGTCAATAATGATTTGAAAACCAAATAAAAGTACAGGAATAGAAAATTTGAATGACAGAATAAACTAAGAAGATATAACAGACATATACAGACAGAACATTACAAAAACAAACAAATGAACAAACAAAAAATAGCTACACATTCTTCTTAAGTGCACAGGAGACATTTTCCAGGATAGAACATATGTTAGGGAACAATTTAAGTCTCAATAGATTTCAAAAAATAGATCTCATGGAAGTTTTCCAGTGACTTCAATGAGAAGTCAGAAATCAATTACAATGAAAAATTTTTAGAAAGTTACATATTTGTGAAAGTTAAACAATAAATTCTTAAACAACTAATACTTCAAAGAAATCTTAATAGTAATTAGAAAATACATAGAGATGAATAAAAGTAAAAATTCAAAACACCAAAATTTATAAAACAGAGGAAAAAATAATCCTAAGGAAGAAATTTATAGTTGCAAACTCTTACATTAAAAATAACTAAAATCTGAAATCAACAGCCTAATTTTACAACTAGTGAGAGAATGATAGACTAAATCCAAAGATAGCAGTAGGAGAGAGATAATAAAGATTAAAGTGCTGAATATATAAAACTAAAAAAGAAAAGATTATGACACAGTACTATGAAAAATTGTATGTCAAAAACATTTAATAACCAAGATAAAACTGAGAAGTTTCTGGACATATAAAACTTACCAAAATTATGAAACTATAGTAATTAAAACAGCATGGTGTTTGCATAAAAACAGACACATAGATCAGTGGAATAGAATAGATACTCAAAAAATAAACCCATGTAGATATAGTCAGTTAATTTATGACAAAGGAGCCAAGAATATACAATAGGAAAAGGACAATCTTTTCAATAAATAGTGTTGGAGAAGTTAGACAACCATATACAAAAGAATGAAACTGGACAACTATTTTACACCATATATAAAATGAACTAAAATAGATTAAAGACTTAAATGTGAGAACTGAAATCATAAAACTCCTAGAAGAGAACATATGCAGTAAGCTCCTTGACATAGATCTTTGCAATGATTTTCTGGTTCTGACATCAAAAGCAAAAGCAAAAGCAAGTGAGGTTACATCAAACTAAATAGCTTCTTCACAGAATAGAAAACTGTTAAAAAAATCAAAAGCAACCTAATAAATGAGATAAAATATTCGGAAATCATACGTATGGTAAGGGTGTCCAAATCTATAAAGGGCTCGTACAACTCAACAGCACAGAAACAAATAGTCCACTTAAATATGGACAGAAGATATGAATAAGCATTTTTCTAAGGAATACATACAGATGGACATCAAGTACATAAAATGATATTCAAAATCATTAATCATCAGAAAAATGCAAATAGAAATCAAAATGAAATATCACCTCAAACTGTTAGAATAACTATTATTAGAAAGACAAGAAATAAGAAGTGTTGGTGAGGGTGTGGAGATAAGGGAATTCTTGTATACTGTTGGTGGGAATTTAAATTGGTGTATAGCCACCATGGAAAATAGTATGGAGATTCCTTCAAAAATTAAAAATAGAACTATCATCAATTCAGAAATTTGACTTCTGGATATCCATCTGAAGAAAACAAATAACTAACTCAAAAAGGTGTATGCACACCTGTGTTCACTGAAGCATGTTTTACAATAACCAAGATATGAAAACAACCTAAGTGCTTATCGTGAATGAATGAATGAAGAAACTGGGAATATATAAATACTATTGAACCATGAAAAAGAATGAAATCTTGCCATTTGAAACATCATGGATGAAACTTGAGAGTATTATACTAAGTGAAATGTCAGAGAAAGAAAGAAAAGTATCAAGTACCATTTGATCCCTCTTATATCTGGAAACTAATGCTCATAGATACAAAGAGTAGATTAGTGATTGCCAGAGACCAGGGTGGTATGTGGAAGAAATGGGTGAACTTTTTCTTTTTTAGTTTAAATTTAATTAAAACATAGAAAATCTTAATAAATCTGTAAATAGTAAGGAGATTGGATCACTTATGAAAATTCTCTAGAAATAAAAAAGTCCCGGGCCTTCTTGGTGAATTCTACCAAATACTTAAGAAAGAAATGAAAAGATATCTAATTAAAGTAAAAAAGTAAAACTCTCTGCAGATGATAAGATATTATATATAGAAAACTCTAAAGATTACACACACACACACACACACACACACACATACACAAATAGTTAGAACTAATAAACCTATTCAGCAAATTAACAGGATACAAAGTGAACAAACAAAAATAACTGTGTGTACATGTACTAAGAATGTATATTCTAAATAAAAATTATAAAATAAATTTTATTTAAATAACATCAAAAGGACAAAATACTTAGAAATAAACTTAACCATAGAGTTGAAGACTTACACAATGAAAACTAAAAAAAAAAAAAAAAAATGCTAAAAGACATTTAAGAAGATGTAAATACACAGAAATTCTTTCTATGTTTATGAATTAGAACACTTAACATTGTACTGAAGGTGAGCTATAGTTTCAATGCAATCCATATTTTTTTTTGCAGTATTGGAAAATTCGATTCTAAAATTAATATGGAATCACAACATATCCCAAATAGCCAAAAATATCTCGAATAAAGAAGAATAAAGGTGAAAAATTTCAAAACTTATTACAAAGACACAATAATCAGGAGTCTTTCTGGTACTGGCATAACGACAGACAGACATATAGACCAATGGAATTGAATAGGAAGACCAGCAATAAAGACTCACATATATGGTCAAATGAATTCGATGAGTGCCAAAATTATTTAATGGGAAAGAACAGTCTTTTGAATCTTTTCAACATATTGATCTGGGGAAATTGGATATTTACATGCAAAAAAAAAAAAAATGAAGCTGGACCTTTTCCTTGTACCCTGTGCAAACATATAGAAATAGCGACCAACATGTTAGACATAACACTAAAAAATTCTTAGAAGAAAATCTAGGTCAAAAGTTTCAAAACTCTGGATTTTACAATAATTTCTTAGATATGACATCATATGCATAGCCAGCAAAGAAAAAAAAAATAGAACAAGTGAACTTCATTAATATTCAAAACATCCTAAAGTAATGAGTACATTTAGTAAATTTACATCATACAAAATTCAACTGTATTTTTATATACTAACATGAAACAAGTAAAAACTAAAATTAAAAATGCAATGTTATTTACTATCATCCCAAAGAGCTATTTAGACATATAACAAATATGCTCAGCAACTACACAGTGAGAGTACAAAATGCTAAAAAGACTTAATTAAATGGATGACATAACTTGTTTATGGATTGGAGGATAATATGCTAATGCAAGCTAGATATCTGTCCTTAGTGGGCATGAAACTCTCATGTAAGTTTAATTACTTCACTTAGTTAAGCTAAGCAATGTTAATTCAATTCTACTCATTTCAGTAAACAAACAAACAAACAAACAAACAAACAAACAAACAAAAAACGCTCTACCTAAAGCTAAATACAAGAATGAAACACAATAGAATAGGTCAGTATACAGGGCACTGAAAAACTTTTGAATGTATTTTTACTAACATGCCCCTCTTGGTCTTTGTTTTGAATAAATCACTAGACTTAAAAGTGTTTTCAATATATCCACAAATCAGTTTGCTAAAGCCTCATTCCTATCACTGACTGCACTGTGATATGAAATAATCTTTACAAACGGATAATTTGCTACAATAAGATGAATGGAAGTCCTTGGCTGGGGATGGAGATTAATCTTTAAGTTAAATTGACTTCACTTAATTAAATAGAACAATATTAAGTTATTTGTACTCCTCTCAGTAAACGAAGCTCATCATTGTGGAATGCAACACTGCTCTACTCTAAAGATTAAAAACATCTGACACAAAGTTTAAGGCTTTCTTAAAAATGAGAAAAAAAATTGTTTTTTCCCCTGAAAAAAAAAAAGGTTTAGTTTCTTTGGGAAAAGTGGTTGCTATTTTCTTAATTTGTGATACATATAAAATAGCTAAAGGTAAATTTAAAAACTTGTGAATAAGAAATGACTCATTCTTGATCAGAAAGTTAGAAAAATATTTAGTAAAAGAGGAAAGATATATATGATTTGAAGAGAAATCCGAGTATGAGAAATATTTAGAATAATAAACTTTATCTACTTTATAAAGCCATATTTTTTAAGATGGTCAAAAAGTATATTTCCAACTGCTGATATTATATATACATATATATGTATACATATATACGTACATATATATATACATATATATATACACACACACAAATATATGTGTATACATATATGTATACACATATATATGTGTATATATGTATATGTGTGTGTGTATATATGTATATATATACATATATACACACACACATATACATATATACACATATATATGTGTATACATATATGTATACACATATATATGTGTGTGTGTGTATATATATATACACACACACACACACATATATATACATAACTTGTTTATGGATTGGAGGATAATATGCTAATGCAATATATATATGTATATGTATATATATTTCTATTTAAACATTCACCAATTATTTGAGCATCTACTAGGTATCCAATACTTTTCTAGAGTCTCTGAATGCAGAAGAGAAAGAATATATAATGTGCAAATAAATAAATAAAATTTACATAGTATGTGATATGTTATATGTACCAAAGAGAAATGCAGACAAATACCTCCTAATGATTTAAAATGTGTTTATATGTGGCTTACTTAAAAATCTATATACTTTTAAATGTCTTTTGATTTTTTTATTTTATCATTTTAGAGAATGTCCGATAGTTATGACTTTAACTTGACAAGTTCTAGTAAATAGGATTTGCCATGTCATCTGCTATTCATCCTTGTGAATTTAGAATTATATGTTCTCTGACAAAAAGTAATTCCTTTCAGAATTTGATACTGGAACAGATATGTGAACTTTGTTCACGTGCAAAGTACTTTGTAGCTTCTCACCATGTCATATAAACAATGGTAAAACATCTGAATAGCAGCAGAGTAATATTTTATTCTCCTTAACCATTTAAGTTTATATATGAAAAAAAAGTATCTTCTTGTTAATTATTACTTATGACCACATTGTAAGCATATTCAGCAAGTCTATGGTGATACAGAGCATAGAAAAATAATCTCTATTTCTATAAAGTTCTCTGAGATCAAGGAGAACATTAATATGGGTTAAAAGAAAATTTAAAAAAATAAGCAAACAGAAGAGATAGATCAAACCCCAAATTTATATCTTTCAGTTCAATAATTTGTAGTGTTAAGGGCTACAACTGTAGCAATACAATTCTTTTCTTAAAAGAGGTGGAATTCAAAAAGTGATTTTTTAACTTTTAATTTTTTTATTTTGCACTTTTGATTTTTAAACTATAATTACAATAATCTGTTATTATAATGAGCTATTATACAGCCACATTTGGAAAGTTAAAACAAAATCCTAAAAAGAAACTGTTAATTCTTCATTTTTCTTTAAGAAACTTGCAAAAATAGGAAGACACAAATTTTAGAAATATTATATTTCGTATACTCTGCAGCAACAATAAAATATAAATTGTCCTTTTATCAATATTTGACATATTATGATTAGGTAGATATTTGTCAAATTTTAAAACTAAAAAAATATGAGACACTGGCTGTAAATGACATCAGTCTATTTTTTAAAAAGGAGATGAAATAACTGTTTGAGTTGAAAAGAGATATATATATATTTTTTCCTGTTGGCATGACAAAGAATTTGGAAATAAGGAAGGGCATTACTGGATAGTGAGGGAAAGGGCCTCTCTTCTGAAATGGGAGCTACGACTTAGGCCGTGAGGAATATGGCAAGTCGAATCTGGAAGCAAGTGATTATGAGTAAAAAGCTAGAACTATTTACTCCCAAAGTAGCTAAAACACACTGTTCTATTCCTTTTATTTTCCTTGAACTATTAGATAGGTCTTCCTAAATGTTTTGAGATGATCTTAGCTGTGCCTTGCAGTGAAGTATGAGAGAAAGTATGTATGTTTAAGCTCCCATTACGTAGTAAAGGAAGCAGCCACTGAAGTTAGGATAGTTGAGACATTTCTTCCTGAGGGAATTCCGGGGCAGTCAGATGGCAAGAGCAGAATCAGATTATCATGTAACTAAGAAGGAGTGACTAGGCTGATTCAGAGCAGAATGATTTGGCTTCACATATGTGGCACAGAGATCCCCTTTCTAACTCAACTCCCTAAATAAGATAGAGCCTAAAGGGCTGAGGACTTATATGGTAATGGAAGATGAAATCCTACTAGCCATTACATGGTACATAATTAACCAGTGGACTTCAGGGGCAACTCTTAATGCTGCCTCATTTTCCTCCAGGCTTTGTTACACTGCTTGCTCACCCTACAGTGATTTACTGAGCTGGCGTGATAAAAACTAGTGTGATTGATTCTCCGATCTCATACATTTCCTTCAATAGCTTATTTTGCCCCCTAGGTGAGTGGTAGTCAAATCAAGCTTTCCACCTTTCTTGGTTGTAACTTCTACAACTCATTTAATACAATCACATGACATCTTTTTCTCCTCTTGCTCTTCTTCTTCTTCTTCCTTCCCTCTCCTTCTCTGAGTTCCATTCCTCTTTCCTTCATTCTTATAAAGCAGTTAAGGCCAAATTGTAGAGGATTTCGAATACCTGTCTAAGATTATGAACTTTGTCAATGTACAATAGGGAATGAATTGGGTTTTTAAAGCTGATCCCTCTTAATCTAACTTATAATCATGTCTTCTGCCCTTTAAATATTTATTTAACCTTTTTTTTTTCTTTTTGATTCTTCCATACTCTTTTGGTAACTCTTTTCACTATACCATTGCTTTCAAGTCTAGAGCCTATTTTACTATATCCACTTAAAAATCAATCCCAGATTTACACCATAGATCAGAAATTTTCCTAAACTCAAGGTAAACATATAAAGCACCTTACCATACATTTCTTCTTATACAAATGTCCTCAAAATCAATGTGTAATTGAAAGTTTGCCTTTTCTCACCCCAAACACATCCATGTTTCCACATATCCCATCTCCATCAATGGTACCATTTATAACAGTCTTCTAACCAAGGAAACTAAACTTTTTATTTTATTTCTTCCTTCACCTTGGTCCTCCACATTCAGTGGGTCATTAAGTTTTATTAAAATTTCTTCCTAATTACTTTTCAAACTTATATATCTCCTAATTATTTTCACCTCCTTTGGCCACTATTTCAATTGATTCTGTCATCATTGAATGCTTAGACTTCTATAGCCATCGGAATACTGATAGTCCATATAAAAATTCTGATTTGCACAGTCTCCTGCTGCTAAAGTTATATTTCTGAATTACAAACATGAAATCTTTTTACAATGCAAATATATAATCATATGACTCTTAAGCTTCAAGTCCACTCTCATGGATCTCCATCACCTTCAAGATACAATCAATATCACTTAGCATAATATTTATTGTCCTTAATGATCTGTCTATAAGCATTGACTTTACAATCTCATCTCAATTTTACTATTCTGAATTTATTGTCACTCTAAATGTGAAGTCCTCTCTTTGCACCAGTATTACTTTTCACTGATGGTTGGATCTGCCTAGACTCTTATCTCTGTACCCTTTAGCCTCTGATCTTTTAGCCAGGTTTGCTCCCATTCGTTTTCCAAAACGAGATGTCAACTTCAAAATGCATAAAGATATATTATAAAGTAATTAGAAGTTGTGTATATTGCTATTCAGGGAGTTTCATACACATATTATTCAGGAAAATCACATTTTGTTATTCAGAGAAATTTAATAACACATTATGTTATTTTACTTATATTTCATTCACCATGAAATGTAAAACTTAAACCATACTCTAGTCTGTAATATAAAATCAAAGTACAAAAAGGAAAAATATGTCAGAGCCTCTAAATGACTAGTGTAAATCTTGAGCAATCCTTGTAACCCTTTAAAATAACTGAGGCATTTTCCTGGAAAGAGGCAATTGTTTGATAAGAATAGCATTTTCCCTTTGAAATTAATCTCAGATTACCAATTAGAGTTGCCATTAGATTAGGTATATTTATACCATTTCTTTCACACAAAAATTTCATATATAATTAAAAATCAATTTGCTGTGGCAAAATCTGTGCATCAGAAACTGAATTCAATCCTATAAGATTCTGAAGACTATCTAGAAACGGTCTTCATTCCCTAAAAATTAATAAGTTTTTCTCAAAACACTTGTAGTAAACTGCATCAGAAATTAAGTGCAATAACCAAGAACATGTCTTTCTTTTATTAGAAAAACCAGCAAACACATCATTTGATATGACTCGCATGAATGTCAAACATGCAGAGTTTTCTGCATTTTTTTTGTTCTGAATTAAATAAAATTGATCCCAGCTGATTCCTCATTTTAAATCTGTCAGGTAAGTGCCTTTTTAGGTAATTTGGCTTATTTTCAGTAATAAAGAAAGCTACAGCTAGATTCTGAAAAACATGGTTTAATTTCTCATTCTATCTAACTATTCCTGATCAAACTAATTAAGGCTTCTGGACTGTGGTTCCCTTTCACATATGATGAGATTAGTAAGACCAATGAGACAGAGTAAGTTTGTGGGAAGAATGAGAGAATGTCTGTGAAAGTATCATAGAAACACAAGACACTGCTATTGAATAAAAATGATTGATATAATCAAATAAACAAGTGTAAGCATATAGCTTTTAGTTTCATTGAAAATTCAAAATAATTATGACTATTTTATTTCACTTTTTATTCATATATCAAATATCATTTTTTTCTAGTTAAACATGGAATAACAATAAAGTGAAATTTTCTTTTTTTTCCATCAACCAACATAAATCAAAAGCTACAAAAAATAGGAGAGAACACAGCAAAATTTTCTAAGTTAAAAATTAGATGGTTGATGGGTACTTTTTTTGAAGGCCAATGGATGCTTAAGTCTGTTCTAAGACAGCAGTTGGCAAAGAACAGAAATAAAAAAGTTTATATTGTAGAATTCCTATAAAGCTAGGAAAAGTAAAAACTAGATAAATGTAAAAGTATTGCCATAAGTGGGACTGAAAATAAAAGGACTGACTAATAGGATATCTGAAGAATTAAGGCAAAAACTCATAGAACATATTTGCAACAAAAATGCAACTGGAAAAAGAAATATTTAAAGTACGTAAAAAATCAATAAAGATAAAGACAAATAACCCACTTGAAAAATGAAAATAGGACAAGAACAGAGATTTTAGAGAAGAAGAAACTCAAATGGCTAGTAGTGATGTCAAATGACATCAAATCATGTGATATTAAATCAAAATGATATAAAATTGTGTTTATAGGTTTTCAGGCAAAGGCAAATTATATTCACAGCACAATGTCATTCACAACCATCAAATTAGAAATCACTCATGTAATAAATGTCTGTGACTAAGTAGAGCAATTGATTTGTACACTCTAATAAGAACACAAATTGGTAAAATCACTATGGGAAATAGTCTAGTGTTATTTATTATAGTTCAAGGTATTCATATCTGAAGTCTCAGCAATTATGTTATCAGATACATACCCAATTAAAACAAAACAAAACAAAATCACTTGTATATGTGCATCAAACATACCAGAATGTTTGTTCATCAAAAGTATTTTTATAATCACAAGAAACTTAAGAAAAATAAAGATATGTCCATTAAAAATAATAGAAAAACTAGTATTACTACAATGAAAGATTGGTTACAACGGTGAAAATGAATTAACTACACCTACATGAAACAACATAGGTAACTTGGAAATGTACACAGGTACTCAATAATTGAACAGTTAAAAAATTAAGAAACTCTCAACTTCTTATTTTACATTATTTTATAGATTCCATTAGCTTTGCTAAATAGAACGACTGCTTATGCTCCACTGCCATAAGAATAGCATCCACTGAGCATTGTCAGTCATCAGAGGTTCTGCCCAGTGCTCTCCTTCAGCATCCTCAGGATCACTTCATACCCTAAAATGTATTCAGAATCCAAAGAGTTATTGTGTATATGGACCACATCTATCAATATGTACTGTATTAGAAAGTAAATTGAAAAATTAAAAAAATATATATATATATAAATTCATTTAAAAATAACAGTCAACCTATTATATCTTAACATAAATAATACATTCTTATAAAAATAACTATTTTTCATAGCAAAATAAATTACTGAGAATGTCATTGTTATACTTTCTTTTTGTAAATCAATGCCTGACTTAAGAGACACAGCCAAATCATTCTATTTGCTTCTGCACCGTATCTATTGTGATATGTTGTTTTGAGTAAAGTTGATGAAGTAGATATAAGTTTCTCCAAATCTAATTTTATTTTGAAAGCTTGTATTTTATCACTGAAAATAAATACGAGCACTTGTTTTCTTTGAATTAGTAAACTCATTTTGTTCATTTTTAAAAAAACTGGCTGCCAAATACTGAAGGCTGAATAACTATATTTAATTTGTCAGTCCTATTTTCAAGTAATAATGGAGTTTCATGAAAAACCTGTTTAGGCCTCAATTAAATCTCTTAAGTGTTTTCTCTTGCAATAATCATTGTTCTTTGGTATACTTCAGAGTATTGAATGCATAGTTCCCATTACCTAACAGAAAATATTAAAAGAATATATACTCAATGACAGAAATTTAATAAAATTATATTAAATTATATTCTTTCTGCTTCATCAGTGGCAGTTTAAGATATAATCAGCATTCTTTTTTTTTTAAATGTACGTATGTAGCAGTGAAGAATATCATAACTATTCTATGGTTTGGTGCCACTGCCTGGATTCATGCTAAGGCACCACAGGCTTTACCTACCATTGCTTTTGCACCACTGGAGCAAGCATAAACTTAGTGCAGTAGGCAACTAAAAACAATATTCTTATGTAATTTTGACTTCTCAGACTTCCTGAAAGGATCTCAGATAATATTCCCTCACCCAAAGTTCTATGGATACTGCTTTAATAACTACTGTGAGAATGAACTGAAACCCAAATGAACTTATAAGAAGTCTTAGAGGAAAATATTATATATGCTGCACACAGGAAAGTAATAAATTACATGACAGTCCAAAGTGCTCTGGGAGTTCAGGGACAGGTAAAAGTATCTCCCTCTTAGGATCATGGGAAAGCCCTTTTAGAGGAGTTAATGTTTTGCAAATTTGGAAATTCAGGGGCTGATTCTTCAAACAGACATTAGAGGGGCAAATGTGGGGAAATGAGAAAATTCCACTATATGAACTAAAAATCAGGGACATCAATGAAACTGATGTAGATATTGTATGGCCAGACATAACCCTGGCAGTAGCTGGCTCTAAGAAATTGTTTCTGCTCACCTTTTGACTGGGTCAACTCAAACCATTAATTCTACATGACCAATTTCTTCTTTAGTTTCTGCTCTCTTTCATTATTATTTAAGGTTCAAAATTATTTTCAGAGTTGAGATAAAAACCATTGAAGTCATTCATTTAGGAAAAGAGTAGTTATGTTTGGCCTCCATTTTTGAGATACAGTGTATATCAATGCTAAAATGTATTTAATATTGGTAAATAGGCATATTATCCTTAGTAAAATAATTCATATTTAAGCGAAGATTTTCAGTTAGGGAATAAGTTCAGAAAATCTATTCTTTTTCCTTAGATGTAGCCAAAATATTAGCATATATAAGAGATAAATGCATATCATATAAATTCAGAAACTTCTGTGTTTTCTAAGATTCTACTCTTGGATACATGGCTCCACCATAATCTTTCTCTGAACATGGGAAAACATTTTACTGCTCAACAGAAGTAATCATCCTAGCTTAATACCACAAAAAACTAGAAAAAGGAAAATAAACACCCCAAATTTGGCAAAATGCAGAAAAGATAAAAAGCAGAAATAAATAAAATAGAAACTAAAAAGACAATAGAAAAAAAACAAAACTAAGAGTTAGTTTTTTTTAGAGAGTTAAAATTGACAACATTTAGGTAGACCAAGAAAAAAAAGAGAGGAATAAAATAAGCAAAATTACAAATGAAAAATAGAGATTACAACTTAAATATAAAAATTACAAAGCAATCACAGAAATAAAAATACAAAGAATTGTGAGTCTATTAGTAATAATTGTACACCAAAAGTTAGATAACTTCAAGGAAATAGATAATTTTATAGAAATATAATAACACGGAAATGCAAAGGATCATAAGAGCCTACCATGAACAATTATACATTAAATTAGATAATCAATAAGAAATAGATACATTTCTAGAAACATAGAACCTACCAAGAATGCATCATGATGAAATAAAAAATCTAAACAAATCATGACTAAAGAGAATGAAGTAGTAATCAAAAATCTTTCAACAAAGAGCTCAAAACTAGATGGTTTCGCAGATGAGTTAAAAAAAAAAAGACATTTAAAGAATTAATACTGATCCTTTTCAAACTCTTATAAAAAAAAATGAAGAGGAGGAAACATTCTTAAGCTGATACTACAAGGCCAGAATTAGCCTGACACTAAGGCCAGATAAGGACACTGCAAGAAAAGATGATCACAAGTCACTATCTCTGATAAATATAGAGGCAAAAATTTATTTAAAAAAATAAAATTCTAGAACACCTAAGTCCACATCACATTTAAAGGATCATATACCATGATCATGCGGGATATGTCCTAGGAATGCAAGAATAATTGAACATATACAAATCAAGAAACAATATACACTATGTTAGTAGAGTGAAAGGTAAAAATTATATAATCTTATCACTAGTTCAGAAAAGTGTTTTATAAAATTCAACACCATTTAATGAGAGCTGGGGGTAGGAAAAAACGTACCTCAAATAAGTAAGTTCATATATGGCAAACATACTTCAAACATCATACTCAATAAGACAAGGGTGCCCACTTTCTCTGAATTAATTCAACATGGTACTAGAAGCTGTAGCCAAAGAAGTTAGGCAGAAAAATAAATAGAAGGCAACCAAATCAGAAAGGAAAATGTCAAATTATCTCTGCAGATGACATATCATATATATATATATATAATAAAAGTTAACCAAGTAAGAAAGAAAGAAGTAAAGGTGTCATTTGCAGATGGCATGATCTTATACATTGAAAATCCCAAAGACTACATAAAAAAAAAAAAACGTTAGAAAATAAATTCAGTAAATTTGCAGGATACAAAATCAACATACAAAAATTTCTATACCTAAACAACAAACTATCTGAAAAAGAAATAAAGAGAACAACACAATTTGCAATAACTGCAAACAATTAAATACCTAGGAATACATTTAACCAAAAAGGTAAAAGTCCTATATTCAGAAAATTATAAGACATTGAATAAAGAAATTTAAGATGATACAAATAAATAACAGTGTATATAGTGCTCATGGATAGGAAAGATTAACATTAATAAAATATCCATATAACACAAAGCAATCTATGGATTCAATACAATCTTTATCAAAATACCAATGTCATTTTTCACAGAACTAAAATAAGTAATCCTAAAATTTATATGGAGCCATAAAAAAAACCTTAATACCATGACGATTTTTAGAAGAAGGAACAAAATTGTAGGTATCATGCTACCTGATATCAAACTTTCTTCAAGACTATAATAATGGTACAGGTATAAAAACAAAATAATATGGTACTGAAAGTAAAACAGACACATAGATCAATGGAACAGAATAGAGAGCCCAGAAGCAAACCCACAGCTATATGGTCATTTAATCTATGACAAAGGAGGCAAGACTATACAATGGAGTAAAGATAGTCTGTTCAATAAATGGTATTGAAAAAACTGGACAAATACATGCAAAAAAAAATATGGAACTAGACCACCTTCTTACACCACATACTAGAATGAACTCAAAATGAATTAATGACTTAAATGTAAGACCTCCAAAAGCATAAAACTCCTAGAAGAAAACCAAGGCAGTAAAACCTTTGATATTGCTGTTAGTAAGACTTTTTTCCAATATATCTCCTTGGTCGAAGAAAGGAGAACAAAAAATAAATAAATGAGACTATATCAAACTAAAAAGTTTTGCACAGCAAAGGAAATCATTAAGAAATAAAAAGACTACTTACTGAATGACAGAAGATATTCACCAATAATATATCTGATAAGGGTTTAATATTCAAAACTTATGAGGTACTCAATATGTCTCAACATCAAACAAACAAACAAACAAACAATCCAATTGAAAATGGACAGAGAACCTGAATAGGCATTTCTCCAAAGAAGACATATGAATAGCTAATAGACATTTGAAAAGATGCTCATCATCACTAATCATCAGTAAAATGTAAATTAAAACCTTACACCTATCAGAATGACTATCATCAATAAATTAACCAACAGAAAGTATTGGTGAGAATGTGAAGAAAAGGGAACCCTCGTGCACTGTTGGTAAGAATGCAAATTGGTGTGGCCGCTATGAAAAACTGTGGAGGTTCTTCAAAATATTAAAAATAGAACAACCTATGGCCCAGAAATCCCACTTCTGGCTATTTATCCAGAGAATTCCAAAACACTAATTCAAAAAGATATATGCACCCCTATGTTGACTACAGCACTATTTACAATAGCCAAGATATGGAAGAAAATGTCCTTTAATAGTCAATTGGATAAAGAAGAGGTGGTACAATATGCAATGGAGTAATACTCGGCTATAAAAAAGTACTATTCACTATGTATTGTGCAAGATGAATACTAATCAGAGGAAATCACTTTATAAATTATATAAATGTCTAACTAGTGTACTGTACACCTGAAACTAATATAAAGTAATATTAAATATCAACAGTAATTGAAAAATTAAAAAAGGGGAAAAAAAGGTGAGGGGGAATAAGAGATTGAAACTTCCAGGTATAAATCAATTAAGTCATGGGAATGTAGTATATAGTGTAGAAAATATAATCAATAATATTATGATTGCACTGTATGATGTCAGATGGTTGTTGGACTGGTCATGGTGATCACTTCTTTAGGAATATAGATGTTGAATAACTATAGCATACATCAGAAACTAATATAGTACTATATGTTAGCTATATTTTAATAAAAAATTTTAATTCAAAGAAAGTAGCAGATGACAATTTGCTATTCTGAGAACATGCATCTTATTCTATAAGGCATTTACACTCAGTTCTGCTTTATCCCTGAACAGTAGGCACTAAAATAAAGTATACTGACATTTTTTTAAAAGAAAGAAATTCCACATAATTACTGTGCATTATTTATAGAATGTGGATATTATAATGATTTTGCCTGGCCCTACGCATTGATTTCAAAATGAAACTATAATCATTATATTTTTTTCTTCATTTTCAGATTCAATTAAAGTATTTTGTTGGAAACATCCAAATATAATAAAACTGCTTTTGAATATCCATTTAAGAAAAGGCATCCACGTTGGAAAGAAAGAAATAAAATACCACTATTTGCAGATGACATAATATTTATATATAGAAAATCCTAAATACTACATAGAATAACTGTAAGAACAAATAAACAAATTCAATAAAGTTGCAAGATACAAATCAATATGCAAAAATCTGTTTCATTTCTATAGACTAATAATAAACTATCAAAAGAAAATTAAAATCTCATTTATTACATCATAAAAAATAAAATACCTAGAAATAAATTTAAATAAGAAAATTAAAGAACTGTATATTGAAAACAATAAGATGTTAAGAAATAAAAGAAGATTCAAATAAATAGAAATACATTTTGTGCTCAAAGATTTAAATAATCAATATTATTAAATTTCCATATTACACAAAGAATCTACAGATTCAATACAATTTCTATCACAATTCCTATGGCATTTTTCTCATAAATAGAATCATCCTAAAATGTATATGGAACCACAAAAAAAAAAAAAAACAAACAATAGTTAAAACAATCTTGAGAAAGAAGAACAAAGATGAAAACATCAGACACCCTAATTTCAAACATTATAAAGCTATAATAATTAAAACAGTATGATATTGTCATGAAAACACACAGAAATCAATGAAACAGAATCAAGAGACCAGAAATAAATCCATATATATCTGGTCAACTAATTTATGACACAGCGACCAAGAATATACAATAGGGTTAAGAAAGTCTCTTCAATAACTGGCATTGGGAAAACTGAACAGTCACATGCAAAAGAATGGAACTTGATCACTATCTTACACCAGACACAAATATTAACTTAAAGAATTGAAAGTGAGAACTGAAACCATAAAATGCCTAAGAGAAAACATAGGCAGTAAACTCCTCAACATAGGATTTGGCATGTTTTAAAAATGTGACACCAAAAACAAAAGCAACAAAAGAAATATAAATAAGCATGAATCCATTAATCTAAAAAACTTCTACACAGCAAAAAAAAAAAAAATTAAAAGGTAACTTTTTAGGCTGAGCATAAACATGCTTAACATTATTATCAGGGAAATGCAAATCAAAACCACAATGAGAATCACCTCACACTTGTCAGAATGGTTATCATCAAAAGGCCAAAAAAAAAAAGTGCCGGCAAGGATGTGGAGAAAATGGAACTGTTATGCATTATTGGTGGGAATGTAAATTGGTGCAGCCACTATGAAAAACAGTATGGAGTTTCCTCAAAAAATTAAAAATAGAACTATCATATAAACCAGCAATTCCATATTTAGTAATTTATACAAATAAAATGGAAACACTAACTAGAAAAGATATATGCAAATTCATGTTCATTGCATTATTTACAATAAACAAGACATGAAAGCAACCTAAGTACCTGTTGATAGATGATTGGATAAAGATGTGGTACATGTGTACAGTGGAATATTACTCAGCTATAAAAAAGAATGAAATCTTGTCATTTGCACAGCATGGATGTACTTAGAGAGCATTATGCTAAATGAACTAAGTCAGATAGAGAAAGATACAGTGAACAAACTGGTAATTGTTAAAGGCGGGGGTGGGAGTTGGGGAAAATAGGTGAAAAGAGTCAAAAGGTAATAATTTAAAAATGTTAAATAATAAAACAAGAATGTCAGTCTATGGTCATGCCATCTGATCTTGGAAGCTAAGCAAGGTCAGGCCTAGTTAGTACTTGGATGGGAGACCATCTATAAAGACCAGGTGCCGTAGGCATAAAGAAAAAAACAAACAAAACTAGGAATGTCAGCTGGATTGATGGTATTTAACCTACACCCCTGGGTCCTACATGAGCGCCTGAGGAAAGCTTGGGGTTACAGAAAGATGAGAAGGAATCAGGGTTGGCAGTGACACATAAAAAATAATTTTAAAAAAGAAGTAAAGTATTTTTTTTAATGAACAGAGAATGAAGAGAAAAATCAGTTGTGTAAACAGTCAATAAGAAACCAAGGTTGAATCCTACTACCCAAAACCTCATCACCACCTTCTCTCCGCAAATGCAAAGACCCTTATTGACATTGTCAGACTTTGTCAAACTCCTCAAAGGGAATTTTTTAAATTGGGACTATTCTATAAAAGCGAATTGACCTACTTATTTCTTCCTCCAAAGGACATTTGAGCACAGGTGTAATCAATTACATAGAAATGTATTTTTTTTTATCATTATATCTTGTCAGCATAAGAATCTATGAGGGTGGACAAAGTCAAAGAATGCAAAATATGTTTCCATTTTTTAAAGAAAAATTAGGGAAATAAAAAGGAAGGCATTGAGCCTCCCTCAATTAACTCCTATTTTTCTTTTGACTTCCAGAACAAGGATACTCCGTCTATACACACACACACACACACACACACACACACACATACACACACAAATCCAAATATAATTATGGCTTTTTTCTATATTCACTTTTCAATTTTTTCATATTTCTTTTAATTCTTTGCATTGTATATTTTGAAGCTCTCTTAAGTGTTGTATAAACATTTCTTCTTGATGAATCAACATGTTTATCATTATTAAATAACACTTTTTATCTCAATTAGTACTCTTTATCTTAAAATGTACTTCACTAATATTAATATAGCCATAACAGGTTTCTTATGCTTTATGTTTGCATAATTCATATTTTTTCATCTTTTTTTCTTTCAAGTTACCAGCTTTGAGTTTAAAACCAGTCTTTGTATTTAAAGATACAGATTTTGGAGGGTTAACATTTACTTATGTGTTTTCTATTTGTTGCCTCACTTCTCAATGCTCCTTTTCTTCCTATTTAAACTTATTTAAATATTAATGTTATTACATTCTATTAGCTTTATTGGATTTTTAGTTATTTGTTTTATCATAATCTTAGCAATGTCCCTATATAAAATGTGCATTCTTAATTTGTTCTTCCTTAAAATTATACTATGTCATATTTACTGGACAAACCTAGTAATATAATTTCATTCATCTCCAATTCAATTTTTTCCTGTTATTTTCTTCATAATTTTTCTTAAAGTATAAAAGTTACATTAAATAATCTTTGTTGCATTAAGCAATTTGTTATTTTGAAATTTTTAAAAAGAAAAAAATTGTATTTAATCATATAGTCACCATTTCTTGTGTTCTTCATTAATTATTTTTTATTAGTTTCAAGTATACAGTACATTGGTTAGACATTTATACAGTTTATGAAACGATCCCTCTGATTACTCTTTCTCCCCTCTGGCTCTACATCTAGCTATTACATTACTGCTGACTGCATTCCCTACCCCATGCTCCCTATCCCCGTGACCATCCATCAACTACTAATTTGTACTTCTTTAACACTTCACCACTTTCTCCTGCCCTCTCAGCCCCCTTCCCTCTGGCCATCAGCAGATTGTCCTCTACATTTGTGGGTCCATTTTTGATTAGTTTGTTCTTTTTGGTCCTTAGATTCCTTATATAAGTAAAATGATATGATATTTACCTTTTTCTGTCCTACTTATTTTGTTCAGCGTAATAACCTCTAGGTCCATCCATGTGATTGTAAATGGTAGGATTTCATTTTTTAATGGCTGAATAATATTCCATTGTATTTATGAACCATAACTTCTTTATCCAATCATCTGTTGATGGGCATTTAGGCTGCTTCCATATCTTGGCTATTGTAAATTGTGCTGCCATGAACATAGGGATACATAGACCTTTAAAAATTATTGTTTTGGTTTTCTTTGGATAAATATCCAGAAGTGCAATTGCTAGGTCAAAAGGCAGATCCATTTTAATTTTTGGAGAAACCACCAGACTGTTTTCCATAGTGACTATACCAATTTACAATCCCACCAATAGTGTATGAAAGTTCCCTTTCCTCCACATCCTTGCCATCACTTGTTGTTCTTTGATTTATTGATGATAACCATTCTAAGAGGTGTGAGGTGATATCTCATTATGGATTTAATTTGCATTTCTCTGATAATTAGTGACATTGAGCATATTTTCATATGTCTATTGGTCATTTGTATTTCCTCTTTGGAGAAGTGTCTGTTCAGGTCTTCTTCCCATTTTTTAATTAGATTGTTTGCTTTTATGTTGTTGAGTTGTATGAGTTCTTTATATATTTTGTATATTATCCCTTATTAGATGTATCATAAGAGAATATCTTCTCCCATTCAGTAGGTTTTTCATTTTGTTGATGGTTTCCTTTGCTATGCAAAAACTTTTTGGCTGAATGTAGTCCTATGTGTTTATTTTTTTTTTTCTTTTGTTTCCCTTACCCCAGGAGATATATCCAGAAAGAAATTACTAGTAGCAATATCAAAGAGATTACTGCCTATGTTTTCTTCCAAATGTTTTATTGTTTTGGGTCTTACATTTAAGTCTTTTACATTTAAATCCATTTTGAGTCTATTTTTGTATATGGTGTAAAAAGTTGGTCCAGTTTAATATTTTTGCATGTATCTGTCCAATTTTCCCAACACTATTTCTTCATTAAATCTTGATGGTCGAAATTTTCATTTAAATTTTGAAAGAAAGAATTTTGAGTGAGATTTTTATTTTTCTTTCATTATATTTTCTATTATCTTCTGACATACAAATTTTTGATAAAAAAGTAGGAGACATTTATAACTTTGTTTTCCATATATAATGTCTTATTTTCTCTGCATTTTTAAATTTTGTGTTTATTTTAATAACATTCTTAAGTTTTAATATACAAAATAAAATAAACTGAACGTATTTAAAATTCACGAATTTGTTAACATTGACAAATTGACAAATTCTGACATGTATAGAACTGTGCAATATATTCCATTATCTTCTAATATTTTTGTGTGCTTCTATATTCCTTCTCTTTAATTCATCTCTGCCTCCCAATAGATTTCTCAGAGTAATCTTCATTTGATTTATTTTATTACGTATTATTTTGTACTTTCTAGAGATACAAATGACAGGAAATGTATAATATGCATTTTTTTTTAATCTGTCTTCTTTCACTCAGCATGATTATTATGAGATTCATCAATGTTGTGTTATAAATAGTTCATTCTTTTTATTACTGGATAATATGCAAGTGTACAAATATATCAAGTCAAATTTGATCATTCATTCATCAGCTATTAGGCAACTAGTTCATAAGTTTTAACAAACAAAGCTGCTATGAACATTTTTGCACGATGCTTTTGTTTGGAAACATGCTTTTATTTCTCTTCAATAAATATCTATGAATGGAATGGCTAGACAATATGATAGATGTATATTTACCCATTTAAGAAACTACCAAATTTATACTTAAAACGGTGCATCATGTTGTGTTCCCAGTAGCAGTGCAGTAGAGTTTCATTTGCTCCACAATCTTGCCAACACTCAGTATGGTCAGTCTCTTTAATATTAACTATTCTAATTGGTGAGTAGTGGTGTATCATGTTTTTGAAATCCACATTTCCATAATGACTAATGATTTGAGCATCTTTTATGTAATTATTTGTCATGTTCATGTCTTCTTTGATGTAGTGTCTGACTGTTCAAAACTTTGCCCATTTTTCAGGTTTTCTGTTTTATTATTAAGGCATAACTAAGAGATACTTTTGGTTTAATTCCAGACCACTGCAAATTAAGTAAATATTTCAATAAAGAGAGTCACACAATTTTTGGTTTCCCAGTGCATTAAATTTATGTTTATACTATACTGTAGTCTATTAAGTGTATGATAGCATGGTGTCTAAAATATATATGTACCTTAATTTAAAAAAATACTTTATTACTAGAATTTACTAATGACCATCTAAGCCATTAGCAAGTTCTAATCTTTTAGCTATGAAAAGATTTTGTCTCAGTGTTGATGAAAACACAATACCTGCAATACACAATAAAGCAAATTGCAACAAAATGAAGTATGCTGGTCATTGTATTTTGAGAGTTCTTCATGTATTTGGAAACAAGTCTTTCGTATTATATATGATTTGCAGATGTATTCTTCTAGTGTGTGGCTTGAATTTTCATTTTCTTAAAAGTATTTGTCAATAAGTAAGCAGAATGAATCTTAATCTAAACATCTAACCATATCCAAAAATCAATGCAAAAGTTATCAGAAACCTAATATAAATCTCAAAAACATAATATTTATAAACATAACATTCATAAAACATAGGAGAAAACCTTTATGACCTTGGGTTATGCAAAAGTTCTTAGTTGTAAAATACAAAACATAATTTATAAAAAAGAAGACTTTGACAAATTAGACTTATAACTAAGATTCATTCTGTTTACTTATGGATATTAAATTGTTTCATTACTATTTGTTAAAAAGATGATTCTTTCCTTATTGAATTAACTTTGTAACTTTGTTGAAAACAAATTGTGTGGATCTAACTTAGATTCTCAATTCTGTTCCATTGATCTCTTTGTCTGTCTTTATACCAGTACCACAATGTCTTGACTCCCACAGCTTTATTTTAAGCCTTAAAATCAGGCAGTTCTACAGTTTTGTTTCTGGCAGGATGGCAAATCTGATCTTGCCTGAAATGAAACTCTAACTCCTCACAAAATATTGGAACATAGAATTTTCCTATAACCTTCATCTAGTTTCCCTAAGGTTAACATTCTAAATAACCATACAAGAAGTTAGCACTGATACATTACTATTAACCAAATACAGACTTTATTCTGATTTCACATTTTTTTCACTATTACTCTTTTACTGTTCCAGAATCCAATCCAGAACACCACATTTTATTTAGGCATCATGACTCTTTAGTCTCCTCCAGTCTATAGAATTTTTTCCCAGGATTTTCTTGGTTCTCATGACTGACAGTTTTAACCAATATCGTTCAGGTAATTTGTAGAAGTTTTCTCAATTTTGCATGGTCTGGCATCTTCTCTTGATTAGGCTAGGTTTCTGGATTTTTGTAAAGAATACCACAAAGATGAATGCCCTTCATATTTCATTATATCAGGAGGTCCAGGATAGCATCAGGACTTATTAATGGTGGTGTTTATTTTACATTGATCACTTGATTAAAGACGGTGTCTGCCAGAGTTCTCTATTACAAAGTTATTACTTCTCCGTTTATATACTTTATTTTTTGAAAGTGAATCTTTAAGTCCAGCCCATACTCAAGAGAGAAAATTAAGATTCATTTCTGTGAAAGGGATATATTTATCCTATATCATTCTGAATACTTCAAGAAGAATCTCGACTCAATATATCTATTTTCTCAATCATTTTATATGACTAAAAACCTATGTTTTTTTTTTTTTTTTTATACTTTCGGTATCCTGGTTGATATTTTAATTTTCTTTTTCTTTTTCTTTTCATTATTTTTAATGGACAATTTTACGGGCATTGTCAAGTGTATAGAGTCACTAATCTGCCACCCAGATACCATGCAACAGTTCCATTACTTTCAAAATTCTCTGTGTACTCTTTGCATTCAACTATTTCTATCTTTGGTTTCATTCTAAGTTTTTAGATAGAATATCAATAAGATAAATAAATTAAAAAATTAGAAAATTTGACTTAATAAAATTTTAAACTTTTGCTCTAAGACAAGCCAAAGATTGAGAGAAATATTTGCAAATCACATAAAAGATGAATAACTTGTATCCAGATACATAAAGAAATGTTAAAACTAAAGAATAAAGAAGAATGTCAGAAGACTCAAATATACATTTAATCATAGAAGATAAATAGATGACAAATAAGAGTAAAGAAAAATCCAAATTTTAACTACAGTAAAAAGCTACCACACAACTTTTAGAATCATTAATCTAAAAATAAATTCAAAATTTGATATTATTAAATGGTGACAAAGATATGGGGGCACAGGAAATCTCATCCATAGATGGCGGTAGGAAAAAATGGTACAGTCACTCTGGAAAATAGTTTGGCAGTTTTTTATATAGGTAAACATATCTGACCATATGACCCAGCAATCCCACCCTTAAGTATTTACCCAAGTGAATTGAAACTTGTGTACACACACACACACACACACACACACACACACAAACCTATACTATTATTTCTACTAGAAAGCTTTTCCCTTCTAGCAAAGTAATATTAATCTATAGCAATGTAATTTTCTAAGTTTACTTTTAAAATTTTTATTAAGTTCAAATAAACTATGTATGTATATTTAACGGTATTTCTTCAAATTTTCACCTAATATTTCATATAAAGATACCTCAATTTATCCAATTTTTTAAACTTTAATTAGCATAGTTTATTTACTCTTCAACTGCATTCTAATTTTATTATTTAAATATTTATTTATATTTGTTATATGCGATACCTAATTGTTCAAAAATTAAACTTAGATTTTTAAATTATTTAAATTATTAAACTTCTTTGCTACTTTTTAAAATATATAAAAAGAAAAACATAAAGTGAATTTTATAATAAAAATATTTATTTATTTTTATTTTAATGTTTTATTAAATTCCACATAACACAAATATTATTCCAATATGCAATCATTACTTAAATAATTATTAGTAAAATATTTTTATCCATTTCTTTGTATTAAGTCATATTTACAGGATATCTTTATGTGTGCTAGTCACATTTCAAGTGCTTAATATCCACATTAAGCTAGTAACTATTATACAGGACTACAGTGCTCTAGACTTTTCAGCAGCAATGGCGCAATTATCAGTCTCTCTTTGAGCATTCTCCTTTTATAATTTAGAATCTCCTAGTTTTTATTCTGCCTTCCTACCTCTCCTACTTCTTGGCTACTCTTCTTCTTCTTTAAGGCCTTTCTCTATCTTCTCTTTGTAGCCTATCCTTGATCGAACTACCAATTCCAGTGGCTTTCTATCAAAATACTGCTGACTCCCACATTCTCTGTCCAAAGCAGGCCTCTCCTCTTAACTTCAGACTCTTATTTCCAAATACAATTCTAATTCCCCACCACTCCTCACTCTATTATGCCTGAACATGGCCCTTAAGGTGACATAATCTAGTGCCTACCTACCTAATTGTTCTTCTCTTCCCCTAGCTTGCTGGGCACTTGTTACTCTGGCATTTTTTCATTTCTTAAATCACATTGAGGTTGATCCTGTCTCAGTGTCTTTGCACAAGTTATTTTGTTTGGTTGTTGTTGTTATTATTATTATTGTTACTATTATTATTATTGTTATTATGAAACAATCAACTCTACTTTTCTTTGTCTAAATTTGGTTGGGTAAGTAAAAATAATATTTCAGTTCATGTCAACTTTATTTAAAACAGAGAAAATCAGCATTAGCTTCTCAACAGAACTCCACAGCAGTATCCCTTTTTAAAAACACATATAGACATTCGAGCTCCATCCCAAGAGATTCTTCATCAGTAAATCTGTAAAGAGGCACAGGAATTTTCAATAACAGCGTTTTTATTTTACTCTCATCTACAATTAGGGTTAAGAACCACCTGGTGATCTTGTGATATATTTCTTTTGTATAACAAATGGTTATGTATCAATTATTATAAAAGTAATAAAAATATAGAGAAGTTTTTCCTCTATGGACAAAATAGTGAACGAATGGAATTAATGTCAATAATTCTATCTATCCAGATGTGTGTGTATTTCAAATTATCTGCTTTTGTTCATAGAAAACCTTATTAAAAGATTTGTCTACATTTTCTCCATTTGCTCATCTTTAAAAATCTCATCTATCCATTCCAATCAAACTTTTTCCCTTCCCCCCCACCCCAGATTTTGTGCTTTATGGTTGTCAGAGTTCTTCATATTGTGATATCTGATAATGCACATCAGCAACATTCATTATAGTTGACATCTCCTTCATTCCTGAAGCACTGTATTTTCTTTGCTCTAGGTATGCTACATGTTATTGGTGTTTCTCCTACCTCCCTATACTTAATCTCATCACCTTTCTTGTTGTTGTCCCTCAACTGAATTTCCAAAACCTGGAGCATTGCAAGTTTTATACATATTTTCTCTAATCTAACTCTAGACTCTCTCCATAAGGTCTCCTCCACTCCCTTGTCATTAAACATTATTTATATGTCAGTGGCTCCCAAGCCCATTCTTTTTCTTGAGCTCTACTCAAGATATCCAAGGCTGCCTACTTGAATATTTCATAGGCATCTCAAATTTAGCATTCATACACACACATGCACAATTATTGATCTTTTTCCTTTACAATTTTTTTTTCTTTATATATAAGAATAGAATCCAAGTGCTTAAGTCCCAACTTATAGTTTCTCCACCTCTCATCTCTCAAATGCAATTCATTTACTCTTTTCTAACTGGTCTCTACAGTACTGTATGGAAACACATGATTCTCTGTATTGCCACAGTTTAAATCACCATAATTTTCCTGCATTTCTGAAGAACCCGCCTTAATGTTTTCCCTGATACAATTTTGGAATCTTGCTAGTCATCCCACAGTGTTAAAACATGAGTCACGTTATGACATTCCCCACTTTAAAACTCTCCAATGCAATTTTGTTGAATTTGTGATCAAATTATCCCTTTTTATCTACAATATCTTAAATGGTTTATGCCCTGCCTAAACTACCAATCATCATGTTTTACCATTTCCTTTTTGGTTTAGTATGTGGACATCTTTTTTGCTAAATGTGATGAGTTTGTCCTATTGTAAGCCCTCACCTTTACTACTACCTATTCCTAAAATATTTTTTCCTCAGCTCAAATATCTCTTGCTCAGAGAAGCACTAATCCTCGATAACCTAACTTAGGTAGTGTCTAGTCTTGTACTTATCTCTATCGTGTCACTCTATTTTATTTTCCTTATAAAAATACCACTATCTGAAAGGCAGGTCCAAGATGGTGAAATAGGTGGATTCTGAGACAACAGCATCCTGAGAGACAACTGAGGAACAATTGAACAGCTTCTGCAAAACAAACAACAAAGAAACTTCATAGAGAGGATTAGGAAACCATGAGAGCTCTTTAGAAGTTGAGGAAATTTTCCAGGCATGAAAAAAACAAAAACAAAAACAGTGGCCATGATTGTTTAAATTTCCTCTGCTCTTGAATAGAGATGGGAGCTCTATCCAGGTTCTCTGGCCAACTTTGAGGTCCCATGTAGTATGTGCCAAACCAGCCCTCCTGGAGCTAGATTCAG
>NW_006432491.1:1632849-1664716 GCF_000325575.1 Pteropus alecto | reverse complement strand
GTGTAGATAGTGGAGAGTGGCAATGCACATATATAGGACAGACCCTCCCAGAAAAAGAGTGAAACTAGTAAGGTGTTGCTGTGAGTACATAAGGCTGCCCTGCCCAGAGAAAGTGTGAAACTAACAAAGTACTGCAGTGTGAGCATAATGGATAGCCCTAATTGGATTTAAAGGGCAAGGAGACACACATACAACAGGCTGCTCAGCCCAAATTTACTTCTTCCAGCTGGGTGACACACCAGACACTGCTCTTGTCCGACCCAAGTATAACTTACCTGACAAAACCATCTAGCACACATTCTACACAGAAGTCACTTTCTCAGGATTAGAAAAGATAGCTACTTCATCTATCTCACAGGAACAAACACAGAAAGTCAAAGAAAATAGGAAGGCAGAAGAATATGTCCCACATAAAGAAACAAGAAAAAAAAAAAAACCCTAAGAAAAACTCTAATGAAACAGAAATAAGTAAATTGCCTGATAAAAAATTCAGAGACATGGTCAAGAAACTTGAGAGTACAAAAGAGAAACTCAAGGAGAACTTCAACAAAGAATTATAAAATATAATTTAAAAAATAATCAGAGATGAAGAATACAATAACTAAAGAATCCATTAGAAGAAGTTAATTAAGCAAATCAGTTTATACAGAAGAGTGGATTAGTATGCTAAAAGACAGAATAGAATAGTGGACATTACTCAGAACAGCTAAAAATAATAAAATGAATTTTAAAAAATTTAGATAGTATGAGAAACCTCTGTGCTCTAACATTTGTATTATAGGGTTTGTAGAAAGAGAAAAGAGAAAGGGGCACAAAGTATATTTGTAGAAGTAATGGCTAAAAACTTTCCTAATCTGGAGAAGAAAACAGATATCTAGGTCCAGGAAGCATGGAGAACTTCAAAGATAATGAACTCAAAGAGGTTAACACCAAGACATATTGCAATTAAAAAGTAAAATATTAAGGATAAAGAAACAATTTGAGGGCAGCAAGAAGAAAACAAGTCATAGACAAGGAAAACTCCATAAGGCTATTGTCTGATTTCTCAGGAGCAACTTTACAGGGCAGAAGAGAGTAGCAAAAAATATGTAAAGGTTTAAAAAAAATGAATCTATAACCTAGAATGATATATTCAGCAATGTTATCATTCAGAATTGAAGAAGAGATAGTCTTCCAGATAAGCAAAAACTAAAGGAGTTTACAACCATTAAATTAGCTTTACAAGAAATGATAAATGATCTTTGTGTAGAAAAGAAAAGGCCATAAACAGAAATAAGAAAACACAGTAAAGAAAAAAACTCTCACTGGTGAAAGCAAATTTATATAAACAGAGTTAATCAACTACTTAAGAAGCTTACGTAAAGGTTAGTCGGCAAAAGTAGCAAAACTAATTATTACTACAGTAAATAGGAGATACACAAAACAAAAATATATAAAATATGATATCAAAAACAAAGAATGAATGAGGGAGTAAAATATAGTGCTTTTAGAATGCATTTGAAATAAATGCCTATCAGTTTAAAATAAACTGTTCTAGATATAGATGGGATATACATAAACCTCAGGGTAACCACAAGCCAAAAATCTAATAAAATATATACAAAAATTAGAAGTGATGTCAGTATCACAGCAGTGTGAGAAGACCTCCAGATCTCAACTCTTGAAGTTACAAGTTGAGTAGCTATAATTCAACAAATGATTCACTCGACACACAGGCACATCTGAAAGATCTGTGCATTGAAACATCTGGAGGTGGTCATATGGGAGCAAGCAGGGGAGGTAGAACAGGAGAAGAACAGAGACAGGTGTTGCAGTCTCAGTCTAAGGCTTGCTGTGACCCCAGCCAACACAACAGCAGTGAATGATCGGGGTGCAATCCCCACTGGACAGATCAGAAAGGCAGAGGCAACAATCCAGCCTGAATGGCCAGTACACATCGAGGCTGAGCACAAGATCAGTGACAGAGAAGCAGTGCAAAGGGTGGCAGTGGTCACAACCCTGCCATCATCAGACAAATAAAGCCACAGAAATCTACCTCCTCCTCTCCTTTCTATGGCCCAACCAGCATTACAACTCTCACTCAGCAGATCACTAAGGAATAGAAGCAAATTTCCAGCCCAAGTGGGCTGCATTCACTGCAGTTGAACCTATTTGAAAGAACAGAACCAGACACACAAACTCTTTTCTACCTGCCTATTATTCCCTACTCATCATGATGGAGCCTGGTAGAGGTAGATGAGACAATTTAGAGAGAGTGGCACATCTGCCTGCTCTGGCTACAAGAATATGGTACCAGGAACACACAAACTAAGAGAACCCATAGCAGCCACATCCCACCACAGGGGTTATAGCCTGAGACCAAAACAGCCTGCTCATAAAGAGGACTCTCATCTCTTTAGGAATATGAGACATTTTCCAGGTTGAAGGGACACTGCCCAACAGAAATCCCAGAATTCCCAGTAGTGCAGGTACGAGAAAACAAAAACGTGTACTATAATACCACTTAATGTCAAACAAAAGAATGACCTGTACTTATCAACCTTCTAAACAGTTAAAGGAGACAGTACTTATCAAAAAAAAAAAAAAAAAAGAAGAAGAGGAAGATTTCATTCCTGCAAATGTCCAGACAGAAAAATAATCTATCAAGTATCATAATAACGAAAGTAAAAAGGTAGTTCAGAAAGAAAATTAAAAATCTCCATGCAATAAACTAAAAGACATGGAAGACTGTGATTTAAATGACAGAGAGTTCAAGATTGCAATTCTTAAAAACCTCAATAATATCCAAAAATAAAAACAAAAACTCAGAAAAGCAGTTCAACGAGATCAGGAATAAAATCAACAAACAAAAGGAGTACTTTACCAAAGAGATTTAAACATTAAAAAAAAAAAAAAATTCTGGAGCTGAAGAACTCAATCAATGAGATGAGGAATGAATTAGATAGCTTAAAAAATAAAGCAGACCAGATGGAGTAAAGAGTTAGTGACACTGAAGATAGAAATCCAGTAATAACTCAAGTGGAAGAACAGAAAGAATGACAGTGAAAATATCAATAAAAGAACCATATGAGAACTACCTGACACCATTAGAAAGAACAATATAAAAATAATGGGGAAAGAAGAAGAGGAGAAGAGGGAGAAAGGAACAGAAAGTCTATTTAGACAAATAATTGATGAGAACTTCCCAAACATAATGAAAGAGCTGGACTCTTAAATCCAAGAAGGTAACAGAATACCTAATGATCTCAGTGCAAAACAACCTTCTTCAAGAGGCATGGTATTAAGCTATAAAAGGTTAGTGACAAAGAAAAAATTCTCAAAGCAGCCATGGAAAAGAAGATGGTAACCTATAAAGGAAATCTCATTAGGTTATCTTTGGCTTTTTAAGCAGAAAGCTTACAATCTAAGAGAGAGTAGATTCAAACTTCAAAATATTAAAAGTCAGAAATCAGCAGCTGAGAATAACATATCCAACAAAGTTATCTTTTTTAAATATGATGGATAAATAAAGTCTTTTCCAAACAGAAGCTGATGAAATTTTCACCACAAGACTTACATTATAAGAAATGCTTAAAGAAACTTCTACATGAAACAAAATGCAAAAGCATACAAAATTGCCAGTAATATGACAGACAGATACATGAAATTGCAACTCTTGTTAGAATAGGGTATTAGACACTTAAACACAACATAAATGTTAAAGGAGGTAAAACATTTAAAAAATAAGACAATAGCTACTGCAATTTGGAAATAAATACACAGCATAAGAAGGAATTTGTGACAACAAAAGACACTAAAGGGGAGTAGAGAAAGGACTGAACTTGCACAGTCCTTTCAGAAGTCCAATCAGAAGAAAAAAGACTATCATGGGTATAATTTCTTTTTTTTTTTCTAAAAATTAATGGTTCTACAAAACAAAAATAAACCCACATGTATATAGGCAACTAATTTTTGACAAAAGAGACAAAAAATAGAATGGAGAAAGAAAGCCTCTTCGATAAATGGTGTTGGAAAAATTGAAAAGCTACATGCAAAGAATTAAACTAGACTGCTTTTTGACATCATACACAGAAATTAACAAAATGGATTAAAGACAAATATAAGATCTAAAAATATAATGCATAGAAAAAAGCATAACTACTAAATTTATGGACTTTGATCTTAGAATGCTATGAATTTGACCTCAAAGTCAAACGAAGAAAAAGCAAATATAAAGGAATGGAACTATATTAGTGTAAAATTTTCTGTGCAGCAGAAGAAGCCATTAATGAAACAAAAAGAAAACCAATATAATGGGAGAAAATATTTGCAAATAATACTTTCAATAAGGAGCTAATACTTAAAATATAAAAAGAATACATATAACTCAATGACAACAATAAAAAACAATCAATCCAAGTTAAAAAATGGGCAGAGGACTTGAACAGACACTTTTCCCAAGAAGACATGCAAATGTCTGAAAGATATGTGAAAAGATGATCAACTTCACTAGCTAACAGGAAAATGAAAATTGAAACCACAATGAGATAACAACACCTCACACCTGTTAGAATGGATATTATCAACAAGGCAAGAAGTAACAAGTATTGGAGAAGATGTGGAAAAAAAAAAAAAGCATACACTGCCAGTTGGAATGTAAATTTGTGCAGCCATTATGTAAAACATTATGGAATTTTCTCAAAAAATTATGAATAGAGCTACCGTATGGAACCAGCAATTTCTCTTCTGATTATCTACCCCCAAATTTTTAAAACACTTATTCATAAAATATATATGTTCCTAGATTTATGTAGCATTATTCGCAGTAACTAAGACATGAAAACAACATAATTTTTCTTCAATGAATGATGGGATAAAGATGTTTTACATATATACAAAATACTACTTAGCCATGAGAAAAGATAAAATGCTACCATTTGTGACAAGGTGAATGGATCTTGAGAGTATTATGCTAAGCAATATAAATAGATAGATATAAATAGATAAGAACCATATAATTTCACTCGTATGTGGGATATATAGTGATGGATGGAAACTAGAATTTGGTTGGGGGGAGGGGTGAGCATACAATGCAATATTTAGATGATGTATTATAGAATTGTACACTTGAAACTTCTATAATGTTTTAAACATTGCCACCCTAATAAATTTAATATAAAATGCAGTAAAGAGAAAAGAATGCAAACAAAATACTAAAGAAATCAGCAAATAAAAAGAAAAGTGATCAAGAATAGAATAAAGAAACAAAGAAGTAAAACAATAAAAAAATAATTAACAAAATGGTAATAAACACATACTCATTGATAATTACTTTAAATATAAATGAACTAAATGCTCCAAACAAAACACATTAGGAAGAAAAAAAATGGCACAGATGATAGGTGCTTTGTTCATCCCACTTGTGACCAAATCAAAGTTGTGACAGAAACACAGAGCAAACAGCAAGCAAAGTCATCTGGGGTCTACACAAACAGAAGTACTACAACTAGGGAGGGAAATAATTAATCAACTGGCAATGATAGAAGGTAGGAGAGGATGAAGACACAAGGCTGCCCAGGCCCAAGTGGCTGAGTGAAACAGAGCATATGCAGCTGCATACTTCTCTTAAAGGGGCCATGTCACGAGCGGACTTTCGTGGTGACGGACCTGCTCACTCTGAGCACCAGCTCTGGGTAAGCTGCTTGGGGTTCACCAGGGACTTAGATGGGGGCACTGAGTTATCGGAACAAGGGCTGGAGGTGAAGCTTCCTCCTGGACAAAAGTGCCAGTGGTATCTATTGTTCTGTTGAGCCCTTGTGGATACAGCATTGCCAGAGCTGAGATTTTTATCAAACTGGATAACAGGTCGCTCGGCCCAGAGGTTTCTCTGAAACTCCACATCCCCCAAACGTGGCCCTACCAGGTATATCCTCGGCGAGTCAGGTGCTCCTTGCTGAGCAGTACAAAGATTCACATTGGTGGTAGTAGGCCTTAGTTTTTGATATGGTTTCTTGAGGCAACCATAAGCAGCAGCTGTGGATTGCTTGCCAAATCTTGTAGGTGGCCTCGGAAGAACACAGGCTGGGACTAAACTTGGCTTACAGCTGAACCCCTCTCAGGACTGGGCCACTGGACACCTATTACACAAAGCTGCACTAATAAGACCAAGAGATTTAGGAGTTTGGCTTAGTATATAGAAACAGGCACAGAAAGGCAGACTGAATGGGAAGACAAAGAAGCAGAAACCATATGAAAGAACAGAACAGAGATTCAGGAATAATGGAGTCAAGCAATCTAAATCTAAATCTAAAAGGGAACTAGTCAGAAATGAAGAACATGTTATCTGAGGTGAAGAGTATATTACATGGAACAAACAGAGTGAATAAAGAAGAGGATCAAACCACTAATATAAAGGATTCAATCAGAATGTCAAAAAAGGAAGCCAAGACTATAATAATTTAAGGAGCCTATGGGACACTTTTAAATGTAAAAATATCCTTGTCATAGGGTACTGGAAGGAAAACAAGATGCTGAAAAGCTATTTGAAGAAATAATGACAGAAAACTTCCCTAACCTGGTGAAGGAAATAGACATACAACCCCAGAAAGCTCAGAGAGTCTCCAAAGAAAATAATAAACCCAAAGAGGCCCACACCAAGACACATCATAATTAGAATGTCAAAGGTTAAATACAAAGAGAAAATCTTAAAAGCAGTAAGAGAAAAGCAGTTACTTTACAGAGGATCACTCATAAGACTGGCAGCTGATTTCTCAAAAGAAATTATGCAGGACGGAAGGGCTTGGCAAAAAATATTTGACATGATGAAAACCCAGAATCTATAACCAAGAATAGTTTATCCAGAAAAGCTATCATTTAGAGTAGAAGGACAGATAAAGAACTTCCCAGACAACAATAAGCTAAAGGGTCAGACAAAAACAAGCTAAAAGAATTTATCAACGCTAAGCTAGTATTATAGGAAATATTGGAGGGACTTCTTAAAGAAGAAAAAATATTTATCAAAAACATGAATAAAGCATGGTAATAATTACATTCCTATCAACGAGTACCTCAAATAGAAAAAAATAATTAAATGCTCTAACACAAATATAGGGTGGCTGAATGGACAAGACCTCTACATATGCTGCCTACAAGAGACTCACTTCAGATTAAAAGATATACACAAACTAAAAGGAAGGGGATGGAAAAAAAAAAATATTGTCTTGATGGACTTAGAGGGTATTTTGCTAAATGAAATGGGTCCAGTAGCGAAAATCAAATATCGCATGATTTCACGTGCCTGTGGAATCTAAAGAGCAAAATAAAAAAACAATGACAGAAGCAGTAAAGAACTCAAAGATACAGAGAATATTTTGAGAGCTACAAATGGGAGGGGAGTTGGAGTTACAGAAAAAAAAGGCCAGAGAAGAGGTACAAATGGATAGTTGCAGAATAGACATGGAATGTACAGTGTAGCATGGAGAAAATGGCTAATAATGTTGTAATAAATATGTAAGGGAGAAGAGAGTTACTAGATTTCACAGGATAATTGCTTTGCAAGTTAAGTGGATCTCTGATCACTATGCTGTACAATTGAAACTGGTATATAACTGTATGCCAGCTATAATTTTAAAAAACTTGTTAATTGTGTAATATAAATATAAGCAACTAATTGTTCACTGTATATCAATAAAGCTAGAAAAAAACACATTGCATGGCAGAATGTATAAAAAATACAAAATAAAATTTTTAAATGACCCATCTATCTACTGCCTATAAGACACTTACATTAGTTCTAAAGATACACACAAACTGAAAATGAAGGGATGAAAATAGATATTCCATGTAAACAGAAATGAAAAGAAGGCTGGGGTAGCAATACTAATATCAGACAAAATAGACTTTAAAAACAGAATGTAAAAGGAAACAAAGAAGGACATTATGTAATGTTAATAGGGTCAATTTTAGAAGAAAATATAACAATTGTAATTATCTACACACTCAACAGAGAAGCATAGAAGTAAATAAAGTAAATATTAATGGACTTAAATAAATTAATAGTAATACAATAAGAGTTGTGGACTTTAATACTCCGTTTACCATATGGATAGATCATACAGAAAATTAATAAGGAAATAATGGCCTTAAATGACACAGTGCATCAGTAGAAATTAAGAAAATAATAAAATACCTAGGAATAAATTTAACTGAGGAGGTGAAAAATCTATACTGTGAAAACTATAAGACACTGAAGAAAGAAATTGAAGAGGACAAAATAAATAGAAAGGTATACCATGATCATGGATTGAAAGAATTAATATTGTTAAAATGAGCATACTACTCAAAGCAATCTACAAATTCAATGCAATCCATATGGTAATATCAATGGCATTCTCAGAACTAGAATAAACAATCCTAATATTTATAAGCAATTCCCCAAATCATGAATAACTCAAGCAAAACTGCGAAAGAATAGTTGGATGTATCAGGATCCCTAATTTTGAACTATAATACAAAGCTATGATGATCAAAACAGTATGATACTGTCAGAAAAGCAGATATATAGATCATTAAACCAGAACTGAGAGCTCAGAAATAAACGTTACCTTAAATGGTCAATCACTCTATGACAAAAGCATTAAAATACACAATAGAGATGAAATAGTCTCTTCCACAAGTGGTGTTGGAAAAACTGGACATACACATGCAAAATATATATAAACAAGCAAAATAAAATTGGACCACTCTCATATATCATATATAGAAATAAACTCATTTGGATTAAAGATGTAAAAGTAAGTCCTAGAACTATTAAACTCCTAGAAGAAGACATAAGTAGCAATCTCTTTGACATCAGTCTTAGTAATGTCTTTTTGAATATGGCCCCTCGAGCAAGGGAAACTGAAACAAAAATAAACAAAAAGCTTTTTATGAATCTAAAAAGCTTCTTCAACACAGCAAATGATCAACAAAATGAAAAGACTCTTGCTATTACTGAATGACAAAATATATTCATAAATGATATGTTTGGTAAGAAATTGACATTCAAAATATATAAGGAATTCATGCAATTCGATAACAAAAATTTAAACAATCCAATCGAAAAATGTGCAGAGAAGGTGAAAAGACATTTCTTCAAAGAAGATATACAGATGACCAACAGTGGCTCATTATCTCTAATTTTCAAGAAAATGCAAACCAAAACCACAATGAGATACCACCTCACAACTGTCTGAAGGACTATTATCAAATGTTAACAAATAACAAGTATTGGTGAAGATTTGGAGAAAACGTAATCTTTGTGCATTGTTGGTGGGACTGTAAATTTGTAGGACTGTAAATCTATAGGGTATTACGCTATAGATCCACAGACTTGTAAAATGCCTATAGATATTAATAAGTGAAATAATTCAGACAGTAAAAGACAAATACCACACTATTTCACTTATATGTGAAAATTTTTAAAAATCTAAACATATAAATGTACAAAACAAAACAGACTCATAAAAAAAAGAACAAACTGATGATTGCTAAAGGGGAGAGTGTAAAGTATAGCTAAAAAAAAGTGAATGAAAATAATAGAGTGAAAACTTTGCATAGTGACAGATAGTTACTAGACAGTGTGGAGAACACATCATAAAATATGCAAATGTTGAGTCACTATGTTGTACACCTGAAACTAATATGATATTGTATACCAACTATACTTGAACTAACAAAATAAAAAAAATAAAGTGACCATTGGAAGATAAATTGTCACTATCTGAAATTATCACCTTTGTTTGCATATTTTCCTGATAATTGATTTTTTTCCCTCTATAATTCCAACACACAATGCAACCTAATTTTCTAAATAAATGAGGTAGCTTCATCAGTGATTTTTGTGTGACCATTTTAAATTATAAGGAGATGAAGAAGGAGAGGGAGAGAGTATACTTCGAGCTAGCATTGTTCAAAATTACAGTTGAAGTAGGCATTTGGTTCAATCTGAAAACATTTTCCAGGTTAATGTTTCTAGCCAGAACATTGGAAGTAAACATGTGACTATTCCTCTGTAAATACTTCTAAAGAAATGTTGTATGATTTGGTCCTCTTCTTCGGGGAACACTGACTCAGGTCTACACAGAGGAGAATGACAGGTTTTCTGGCGACATGCTTTTGTTAGGCAGCTCTGTTAACTCATGTTAAAGAGAATTTCAATTTTTAATATTTGTAAAGATATATGATGTCACTGTTTATCTGCAGCATAGAATAGTTGCATCCAAATTTTTATTTAGGAGTCAGTCTTAAAGATTACTCTTCCTTCTCAGTAAAGTGAAATGCTTCTTCGATGAAGTTTTTATTTAGGAGCATGTGTTTTTATTTAGGAGCAGTCATTCTTTTAGCTACACTAAAATGTACTTCCAAATTACACGAGATCACAACCAAAGCTGTGCACCCAATAGTATTATATTGATTCTTCCTAAATTGCTTTTATAGATTGTTTTGTAAGCAACTTCTATCAAAATGTGCATCATAGCGAATATTACACAAATGCGTGTTTAAACATAAGAAAATATCTGAAAAAAAATTGATGAAAAACTTTCCATCCAGATGTTTTTAAAGTTCTGTCTCTAATGTAATTTTTTTGATGCACAGAATAAATTTCTGCTACACCACAGACTAGTCACCATTGAGAATATTTCTAGAATCATCTCTTACATCATTAAAGTATAATTTTACTCCCCTTTTATTCAATATTTCAATATCAAGGAAGGAAAATAAACAAATTACAACTTTTGTCCTCAATAAGTAATTTAATATTATAAAAATAGCAAGACAAAATCTAAAAACTAGATAAAATTTGTTTCAGACAGTAAGTGATGCTATTGTAAAAGCATTCAAAGTCAGAAGTACATAAACGAATTTCTTACTAGATGAAATTTTCTAGTAGCTGATGGCAGCATAGTGATTTAATGTCATTGTTCTGGGTAAAGGGATGCACTATTGTCTTTATTTTAACATGCCTTATTTTTTTTACAAAACCAGTGAAAAATGATAACGTGATAAAACAAACCTGTCAACTTATATTTTTAAATTTATCACAGTTTTATAGAATCAAACTTCAAGCCACTAGAAAATTTCATTTCTTTTACCATTACCTTTAATAACAAAAGCACATCGCTTTTCAAATAAAACTAAGTACAATGTTATTGATATATATACTTTCTGGGTCACTGTTTCTTAAAAAAATAAAATTTCTCTTACAGTTAACTACTTAATTCATTTATCCCAAATGTTCAAAGAAACAATAGGTTTGTATTAAGATGAGAAAGACAAAGCTTTTATATATGCTTTGAACATCTATTTAAATTATCCTTCAGTCTCCTATTTTATTCTTACAATTTTCTTTATTCATAACTCTTATAAATTTGATGCCATTATATAACGTAAATTATATAACATCCTTTATCTTCACTATTGTCTGGGTTCTGTAGGAAAAATAGTACAATTAATTAAGGTTTCCACAGACTATTGTAAAATGCCTATAGATATTAATAAATATTTGTTTTCTAACTAAATAAATTTGAAAATGCTTAAATAACAATATTATATCTATACTATAAAATATTATAGAGCCATAAAAAGCAATGAGACAAATATACAAACAAAAACAATTATAGTAACCCAGAAAGTAAAAACCCATAAGATATAAATTTATAATTACAATAAGATATTAATTAATACATAATAGAAAAAGATCTGAATTGTTACATCAAATTTGAATCTTCTCTCATAAAATGTATGTGAGCAGTGGGGAGTAAAATGATTGAGTCTTCATATGTGAAGAAACTTAACTGATTATCAGCTTAAAATAAACTGTTATAACACTAAAATACTTATGTCAGCCTCATGGGAACCACAAAACAAAAACCTATAGTAGACACAAAAAATACATTAAAAAAAAAAAAGAAATCAAAGCATACCATTACAGAAAATTATCATATCACAAAGGAAGACAGAAAGACAGGAAGAAAGGAAAAATGGATTTACAAAATATACTGAGAACAAATAAGAAAATAGCAATGATAAGTTCTTACCTATCAGCCATGACTTTAAATGTATATGGACTAAAGTTTCAATCAAAAGATATAGAGTTAGAACAAGTGACAAAAGAGGTAATTATGTAATAAAAAAGATATCAATTTTTAAGAGGAAACAATTGCAAATATATATATGCATATACATTTACATATATATACATATAGAGAAAGCCAACATTGGAGCACTTAAATATGTAAAGTAAATATTAACAGATATGAAAAATAAATAAATGACATTATAATAATAGGGATTTCAATAACCCACTTTCAACAATAAATACATAAATAATCCAGACACAAAATTAGGGCACTCTGGACTTTAAATATGTTTTAGAACAAATAAATCCAACAGATACATACAGACCATTCCATATAGCAGCATCAGAATACACGTTTTTGCCAAGGACACACGGAATATTCCCCAGGGATAAATCATATGTTAGGCTACAAAATATGCCTAAACCAATTTTAAAAGTTTGAAATCATATCAAGTATCCTTTCCAACAACAATTATATAAACTAATGTTAAAAACAATACAACAGGCCCAAAACAGGGTTGTTAATGCCAAGCCCCATGACACCAAACCTAAGACTTAAGTACAGTTTCAGCTATCTCAGAAATATCTTAAAACACTCAATCAGAAATTGCCTGATAAGCCTGTGTTAGGTAATTTGCCTGAAGGACCACCGTCAGCCCCTAAAGGAAAGTAACTTTGCAATAACCAATTTTCTTTTTTTTTGTCTAGTAGAACATCCTTGTTTCTACTCTCTGTTGGCTCTAAAAGTCTTTCATTTTTGTATAGCTACCCAGAGCTTTTTTCTATCAGCTAGATTAGAGGCTGCCTGATTTCAGTCAAATTTTGCTCCAATAAATTAAAAAAAAAAAAAAGTTTCAGTTTTTCTTGCAACACTATAAATAAAAAGAAATCAAAAGGGAAGTTAAGAGAAAAAATATGAGAAAAACAAAAATTGAAACAAAATATACCAAAAGATATGGGATGCAATAAAAGCAGTTCTATGAGGAAAACTTTTGTGGTACAATCCTACCTTAAGAATGAAGAACGATCTCAGGTAAGGAACTTAACTTTATACTTTAAGAAACTAGAGAAATAATAAAAACTAAACTTAGCAGAAAGAAGAAAATAACAAAGATCAGAGCAGAAATAAATGAAATAGAAACTAGAAAGTTAAATGAAAATATAAATAAAAGTGGATTTTTTTTTGTTTTTTTTGCAAAGATCAACAAAATTGAAAAAGCTTAAGCTAGAAAACTAAGATAAAAATAGAGAAGGCTTGAGTAAATCAAATCAGAATGTAAAAGGAAATATTACAACTGATACCACAGACATATATAGGATCATAGAGGACAACTATGAACAATTACATGCCAATGAATTGAATAAACTAGAAGACATGGATAAATTCTTAGAAATATATAAGCTACCAAGACTATATCACAGAGAAATATAATATCTGAACATACAAATAGTGGCTAAGGAAATTGAAAAGTAATCAGAAAACTCTCAATGAAGAAAAGTTTAAAACTAAATGGCTTCACTGGTGGATTCCATGAAAAATCTAAAGAAAAAAATACAAATCTTTTTAAAATTCTTTCAAAAAATTGGAAAGGAGAGAATGCTTTTAAACTCATATTACAAGGCTAGCAGTATCATAATAAAGCCGGAAAAGGACACAACAATATACAATATAGTTCAATATTTCTAATAAACATAGTTGCAAAAATTCTCAACAAAATTCTAACGAAACGAGTTCACAACAAATTGAACATATTATACACAATGATTAAATAGGATTTATCTGTGAGATGAAAAGATGGTTCGACATATGCAAATCAATACATGTGATACACCACAATAACAAAATAAAGAATAAAATTATATAATTATCTCAATAAATGTAGAAAGGCATTTCACAAAATTCAAATCTTTCATGACAAAAACTCTTAAAAATTAGGAATAGAAGTGATGTACTTCAACATAATAAAAGCCATATATAAAAAATTCACATCTAACATTATATTCAGTGATGAAGAGTTGAAAGCTTATCCTCTAAGGTCAGAAACAAGAAAATATGCTCACTCTTGCCCCTTCTATTCAATACAATACTGGAAGTCCTAGCTGGAAAAATCAAGCGAAAAATAGATAAGCCATGGAAAGTATCTAAGTGTTCATCAACAGATAAACGAATAAATATGTATATATATGTACATATGTATACATAGAATGGGATATATGCATATATATGCACATATGTGTATATATGCATATATTCCATTATATGTATAATGGAATATCATTCAGCCATAGAAAAGAAGAAAATGTTGCTGTTTACAACATGAATGAATCTTGAGGGTATTATGTTAAGTAAAGTAAGTCAGACAGTGAAGAAAAATTTGTATGATCCCAGTGTACGTAAAATTTTAAATTTTTTTAAAAATAAAATTATAGAAACAGAGAGTAGATTGGTGGTTGCCAAGGGCTGAAGGAGAGGAAAAAAATGGGTGAAAGTGGACAAAGAGTAGAAACATCAGTTGTAAGGTTAATAAGCTTTAATGTACTGCATAATGACTGTAGTTAATACTATACTGTATACTTGAATGTTGCCAATAGACTAGATCTTAAAAGTTGTAAACACTTTCAAAGTGATCTGAAACCAATAAAAAAAAGGTAGCAATGTGAGGTAATGGATATGTCAACTAATATTATTGAGCTTATCATTTTGTAATATATACATAATTCATACTTATATAATTTAAACTTAATATTAAGTCAATTATATCTCAATAAAGCTGGAAAAAATAAAATACAATTTATTAGCTATTTGGAGTCACTTAAAACAAAGACTATAACAAGAGACAAAGAAGAACCCAGTAATTTCATTTCTGGGTATTTATCCAAGGAAATCCAACACACTACTTTGGAAAAACATGTGAATGCATATGTTCACTGCAGCATTTACAATAGTCAAGATATGATGGCATCCTGGGTGTCTATCAATGGATACATGGATAATAAAAAGAGGTGATACACATATACAATGAAATATTATTCAACCATAAAAGAAAAATTGCCATCTGAAACTACATGGATAAACTTAGTGGATATTGTGGTGACTGGAGTAAAACAGAGAAAGACAAATGCCATATGATTTTACTTACATATAGAATCTAAAGAACAAAATAAACAAAACAGTAACAAACTCAGAGATACAAAGAATATGTTGATGGTTGTCAGGTGGGAGGAATGTTGGGAAGGAGAGTGGAAAAAAAAATGAAGGAATAAAGAAGTGCAAATTGTTAATTACAAAATAGTCGTGGGTATGTAAAGCATAATAAAAGGGATATAGTTAATAATATTGTAATACCTACATATGTTTTCAGATGAGTATTAGAGTTACTGGTGTGATCACTTTGAAATGTAAATGTCTAATAAGTATGTTGTGTTCCAGAAATTATCATATATCAATTGTAATTGAAAATATTTTTTAGTAAAAGGGAGTTGGGGAAGATTGAGGAGAATTTCAGGTATGACTCATAATTTAAAAGAAAAGATTAAACTATATAGTTGTGTTTAAAGGAGGTTGCTTGAAAAATACCATAATAAAATGGTAATAAATGACAATGAGAAATAAAGAAGAAAAGATTGTGCATGTTTGTTAACTTGCACACTTTTCTTATTTCTGTGTTTCAGGATATCCACTTATTATGACTTTGTTCATTCTTTTTCTAGTTCCTTTACGTGTAGGGTTAGATGATTTATTTGAGTTTTTTTCTTGTTTCTTGCAGTAGGCCTGTATGACTAGGAATTTTCTTCTTAAAAATTTTTGCTTCGCCTGTGTCCTATAAATTTTATGTTGTGTTTTCATCTTTATTTGTCTCAAAGTATCCTTTGATTTCTTCCTTATTCTTGTTGATGACCCATTTATTGCTTAGTATTATGTTATTTAGCCTCCACGTATTTGTGTGTCTTTTTCAATTTTCTTCTTATAATTGATTTCTAGTTTTATACTATTGTGAACAGAGGAGATGCTGGATATTATTTCAATCTTCTTAAATTTATTGAGACTTGTTTTGTGGCCTAACAAGTGTTCTATCCTGAAAAATGTTTTACGTGCACTTGAAAAGAATGCATATTGTGCTGCTTTTAAATGAAATGTCCTAAAAACATCAATTATATCTATGTGCTCTAATGTATCATTTAAGGCCACTGTTTTCTTGATTTTTTGTATGGATAACATATCCGCTGATGTCAATGGAGTGTAGAAATCCCTTATTGCTACTCTATTACTGACAAACTCTCCTTTTATGTCAATCAATATTTGTTTTATATATTTAGGTGTTCTGATGTTGGGTGTGTAAATGTTCACAAGTGTTATAGCTTCTTGTTGAATTGATCCCTTTATGATTATTTAATGTCCTTCTTTGACTCTTGTTATAGCCTTTGTTTTTAGAACTATTTTGTCTTATAGAAGTTTTGCTACACCAGCTCTCTTTTTGTTTGCATTTATATGAAATATCTTTTCTTATCCCTATACATTTGGTCCATGTGTTTCTTTCAATCTGAAAGCAGATCTCTTGTACGCAGCATATTTATGGGTCTTAATTTGTCTTATTCATTCAGCCACTATATGTCTTTTGATTGAAACATTTTATCCAATTAAATATACTCTGATTCCAAAACCACACAAATATATTTTTAAAAATTATAGGCAAATATCCTGATCAATATAGGTGTAAAAATTTCCAACAAAATATTAACAAACTGAATTCAGCAATACATTTAAAAGATCAGACAATAAGATCAAGTGTGATCTATCTCTAGGATGCAAGGTTGGTCCAATATCCTTAAATCAATTAACATTACATACCAAATTGATCATATCAATAGATGCAGTAAAAGCATTTGAAAAAAATATAGCATCGATTTATAATAAAATCTCTCAGCAAAGTAGGAATAGAAGGAATACACCTCAACATAATAAAAGTCTTATATGACAAACCCACAGCTAGCTTTATATACGATGCTCAAGAGCTAAAAGTGTTTTTCTTCAGATCAGCAGCAAGACAAGGATGCCCATGTAACCACTTTTATTCTACATAGTATAAAATGTTCTGGCCACAGCAATCAGACAAGGAAATAAATAAAAAGGATCTGAATTGGAAAGAAAGAAGTAAAACTGTCATTATATACAGATGACATTACACTATATATAGAAAACCATAAAGATTTCATCAAAAAACTATTGAAATTGATAACTAAATTCTGTAAAGTAGATGGATATAAAATTAATATTCAGAAATCAGTGGCATTTGTATACACCAATAACAAACTTTTAGAAAGAGAAATTACGAAAACAATTTATTTTATAATCATATCAAAAAAATAAAATATTATAGAATAAATGTAACCAAAGATGTAAAAGAACTATACTAGAAAAATTATGATATTAAAAAAGTAAGTTGAAAAAGATACAAATAAATGGAAGTATATATTCTGCTCATAGATAGAAAGAATGGACATCATTAAAATTTTTATACTACTCAAAGTGGTCTGTAAATTCAATGCAATCTCTATCAAGATATTAATGGAATTTTCATGGAACTAGAAAAAATATTCTAAAATTTATATGGAACCACAAAAAAACTGGAATAGCCACAGAAATCTTGATTGAGAAAAAAACAAATTTGGATGTATCACGCTACCTGAAATCAAACTATACTACAAGGCTATAGCCATCAAAATAGCCTGTTACTGGTGTGAAAAGAGACACACAGAATAATGGAACAGAATAGAAATTCCAGAAATAAACGCACACTTATATGGTCAATTAATCTATAACAAAGGAGGGAAGAATATACACTGAGGTAAAGACATTTCTTCAATAAATGGTGTTGAGAAAACTGAATAGATACATGCAAAAGAATAAAACTAGGCCACCATACACAAGAATAAACTCAAAATGAATTAAAGGCTTAAATAAAAGACCTAAAACCATACAACACCTGGAAGAAAACATAAGCAATATACTCTTTGACATCACTCTTAATAATATTTTTTGATATGTGTCTTTGGGCAAAAGACACAAACAAAATAAACAAATGGGACTATATAAAACTAAAAAAAAAAAAAAAACATGAAGGGAAACCATCACATAACAAAAAGATAACCTACTGAATGAGATAAGATATTTGACAAATAAAGGGGTTAATAGTCAAAACATAAAAAGCTCAAGCAACTTACCACCAAAAAAAAAAATAAATAAAAGGTGCTTACTGTCACTAATTATCAGAGGAATTCAAATTAAAATCACAATGAGATATCTCCTCACACCTCTCTGAAAGGCTATCATCAATAAATCAACAAAAAATAATTGTTGTCAAGTATGGAAAGAAGTGTACCCTCATGCACTCTTGGTGGGATTGCTAATTGGTACATTCATTATGGAAAACAATATAAAAGTTCCTCAAAAAATTAAAAATAGAACCATATTATGACCCAGCAATTCTATTTGTGGGGATTTGAGGAAATCTAAAACACTAATTGTTAAAGATATATTCATCTCTGTTTTTATTGTAGCATTATTTACAATAGACAAGATATAGAAGAAACCTAAGTGTGCATCGATAGATGACTGGATAAAAAAGAGGTCATACATATATACAATAAAATATTACTCAGCCATAAAAAGAAATGAAATCTTATAATTCACAACAACATAGTGAGCCTACAGAATATTATATAATATTGAATGTCAACTGTCATTAAAAATTTTTTTAATTAAAATAAATCATTTGCAAAGAAATATTAACATAAAGCAATCTGCAGATACTAACAACATTGGAAGTTCTACATAAACAACAGTAAATACCATCAAATTTTAATCAGCAACTATAAAACACAAAATGAGTAGATGTAATATGTTTAAATAACTGAAAGTTGAATTGGAAAAGAAACTAAAAGAATGAAAAATTATCGAAATGTTTAAGAGATTTTAAAAAACAAGATTTTATAAAAATTGAATATATAATAAATCAAATATTAATGAAAAATTAATCAGTGAGTTACGTAGATCTCTAACAAATATTTAGAAATTAGAATTAAAAAAATAAAACAGATGTGTAAGTTATGATATTTTAAGCACTAAGATACATCTAGTCTGAGTTCTGGAAAGTAAGGCTAGAGAGACTGGCAAGAAGCAATATCTGAAAGAATAATAACTGAAAATTTTTTAGAGTCAATGGGGAAGATTAAGTCACAGTTTAAAGAAGATCTTCATATCTCAAGAATTATAATGAGAAATAAACTAAAGAGATAATGCTTAATATTTTTTTCAAAATTGTTGAAATAAAAGTTTATATTTAGAAAAATTAAAGCAATAGAAATAATTACAAAGTTATCAACACCTAAAATATCATAATGAAACTTTATAATAGTCATAGGGAAGAAATAAATTACCAACATATACCTTTTTCCCAATGAAAAGTATGAAAGCCATAAAAAGAGAATTCAAACATAGAATTATTGAAAGAAAATAGCTGTCAAATCTGAATATCCAGAAAATATAATTTTTTAACAAAAAAGATAAAACAAGCAAAAATTTTATAGAATCAAAAATTAAGAGATTGTGTTGGCAAGTGACCTTTAAAATATATACTAAAGGTCTTTTGCTTTGCTTTTGCTAAGAATATGAAAATCTATACACATACACACTCTCTAGATGAACAAGAACAGAGAATCTGGTAAAATTTAGACTCATATAAACTATAAACATGGAACAATGCAATCCTAAATGTGGCAATCTGTTCCTTCCAAATACCTTTTCTTTGACTACCATAGCAGCTACCGAATTAGTTAGGTGACCCCTCCTTAAATGTTAGAATTCTTACACTTCTTAATGTCTAACATTGCATAGAACAAAGATTTGCCTCATACATGTTTACTGATTGATTCATGATTCCTGATCATCTGTACTGGGACTTTATAGAATGATATATTATCTTAATGACATTATGAATGTGTGACATTTTACTCTGGCACTTATAATTTTTGTATTATTTTCATTAAAATATAAAACAAAACTACAAGGTTTTCTGTTACATGTGAAAATCTTCAGACATCAACTAGACTTGGAAAGACTGATCCAAACTGAACTAAAATACTGAACTATTCAAGTGTAATTATCATTGAAAATTACTGAGAATCTTTCTGCAAATTGTTTCATCTCCTTTAAACTCCAGTGACTCACTCTTGGCTCTCAGTTTTGCAATTTTGCCAGATATCTGAGGAATGTGCACAGTGGGCATACGAAAAATAATTAGCTATTTCTTCAAATAGCACCATTGCGGAGTACATTAAGATAATTTCTGAGATCTATAAGTAGAAGGAGTTCTTTCTTTCTTTTGCTGAACTCTTCAAGAGTAAGCTATATCATGACACATCTTATGACTCTCTTCTTAATTTTTAGGTCTTCATTAATGGACTCCTAATAATTTGGAGTCATTTTAGTATATATTTAAGAATTTTAACTGAGTCAAATGTTGGCAGACATGACACAGGCATTCTGTTTTCTAGATCAATGACATTTCATATACTGCAACTCTTCGGGGAGGGTGACATTCAACAATATATGTAAAAGACTAAATTGTTTACACTCTGATTAAGTAAGTCTACATTTAGGACTTAAGGAAATAAGCCATGTTGATAGATTTAATGCTTATGAATGTCCACAGTAATGTTTATTAAAAATCAAAACCAAAGTACATGTCCAAACATAAATTATTGGTTGGATAAATTGTGGTATGTATATTCAGTATAATATGTACTGCCTTTTAAAACTCTTTAAAAGTTTTTGATAACATAATTTTTGTAGGCTATTTGTCTGCTATGAACTGAATTGTGTCTTCCCCAAATTCATATATTGAACCTCTAACTCCAATGTGACTATATTTGGAGATAAAGTCTTTAGGAGGAAAATAAGATTAAATTGAGTCACAAGCCTGTGTCCCTTATAAGAATAGATACCAGAGGCCTCACTTTCTCTCACAATATTGAAGAAAGGCCATGTGAGAATATACCAAGAAGGTGGCTATGAAAGAATCCCTTGCTTACATGGTAAATTAATCTATGACAAAGGAGGAAAAATTATACAGTGAAGAAATGACAGTCTCTTCCACAGGTGATGCTAGGACATATGAACAGATGCATGCAAACAAAAACAAAAACAAACAAACAAACAAACAAAAACTGGACCACTATCTTACACCATATACAAAAATAAACTAAAAATGGCTTAAAGACTTAAATGTAAGACCTGAAACCATAAAACTTCTAGAAAAAATCATAGATTGTAAACTATTTGACAGAAGTCTTAGTAGTATCTTTTGGGATATGTTCCCTCAAACAAGAGAAACAAAAGCAAAAATAAACAAATGGGATTACATCAAACTAAATAGTTTTTGTACAGCAAAGGAAATCATCAATAAAACAAAAAGACAAACTATGGAATGGGAGAAAATATTTACAAGTGATATATTTAATAAGGGGTTAGTATTCAAAATATAAAAGGAATACACAACTCAATAACAGAGAAACAAAAATCTAATCAATAAATGGGCAGAAGATATGATGAGACAGTTCTCTAAAAAACGACGTACAGATGGCCAACGAACTAGAAAAGATGCTCATCACTGATCATCAGGGATATGAAAATCAAAATCACAATGAGATACTACCTTATACCTGTCAGAATGGCTATGATCAAAAAGTCAACAAATAACATGTATTGATAAGGATCTGGAGAAAAGATAACCTTTGTGCACTGTTTGTGGGTCTGTAAATGGCGCAGACATTTTGAAAAACAGTATGAAGTTTTCTCAAAAAACTAAAAATAGAACTTTTGTAAAACCCAACAATTTCACGTCCAGTTATTTATCTGAAGAAACTAATTCAAAAAGAAATCTATACTCTTATGTTCATTGTAGCATTATTTACAATACCCAAGACATTAAAGCAACCTAAGGTATTCATTGATAGATGAATGGATAAAGAAGATGTGGTACATATATACAATGGAATATTACTGAGCAACAAAAAGTAATCTGCCATTTACAGCAACATAGATCAACTTAGAGGATATTATGCTAAGTAAAATAATTCATACAGAGAAAGGTAAATCATGTTAAAAAACATAATTTCTCTGGAATTAAAAAGACACATAAATAAAACAAAACAAAAACACATTTATAGAAACAGAGAACAAACATAATTGTCAGAGGGAAGGTGGGTGGGAGGATGGATAAAAAAGGTGAAAGAGAATATTGCTAATGATATTGTGATCATTTTGTATAGTGATAGATGGTTACTAGACTTATGTGATGATCACATCAAAAGATATATAAATGTTGAATCATTATGTTGTACACCTGAAACTAATATAATATGTTGAATGCCAACTATACTTTACTAATTTTTTTTTTAAAAGAAAAGAAACAGCAGCTGTCTACAAGTGAGAAAGAGGGCTCTTACCAGAAACTAAATCAACTAACTCAGTTAACTTTGATCTTGGAAATCCCAGCATGTCAGTTAAAATACGAGTGTAAATCTTCACAGATAGATGAAAATATACACAATTATGTAGAAAAATTTTAGAAATGGGCACATAAAAATGATAACAGCATTTTTACATAGCAGGATTACAAGTAAACTTTATTTTCCACTTTTTTATGCCATTTCTAAGTTTTCAGAGTTTATTTTAGTAAATTTATCATAAAAATAATTTTTTAAATTTAAAAATCAGTACATTTGTATTAGCCAAACATACTTTATATTTTAATTGCTCATAAAATCTGCAATATTTATAACCTCATTTACAAAACCCAACTTTTTGTCCAAACAATTTAATGTGTTTCTGTCTGATATAGAAGGGTATTTTATTAACAAAATAGAAAATCACAAATGGCTGCATACAGCACCCACCAGCAAATATCTGCTGCATACTTACTGAGGCAAAGATGGTGTATGCATTCTTCAAAGAATATTTTCAATTAGAGTTGTATTTTCTATGGCCTTATTCTGATTTATTTCTATTGCTCTCAGAAATTGCCAATGCTTTATCAGTGAAAAAAATAACACATGAAGTATGTGTGTATGTGTGTGTGTGTTGTCTTAATGTCCTTATTCCCAGAATGATTCATAAGGTAGTTGAAATATGCTATTTTTAAAGTTTCTATAAACAAAAGTTATCAGAATCTATGTTATTCCTCTACAACTAGACTTATTAGCTTTAGATAACAAAAATAAATTTAAGCAGAAAATGCATTTATTGAAAGGATATTGACTTGATTCTGTAAACTGTATCCTGAGAGATAAGGCCTGACTCACATCTTGACACAAGTACACAGTCTTAAGGAGTCAACACAAAACAAGGACATTGTTGGTCACTTACTGTGGTCCAAGATGTCACAGGCACCATCACTCCTATTAGATACTGTGCTACTAAATTTTTATTTATTCCTCAGCATTTATAAATAATCCCAACTTTTCTTGTGTCTTTGTCACTTATTCTTTTTTTTTAAATTTTATTATTAACCCCAAGTACACAATACATTGGTTAGACATTTATATTATTTATAAATTGATTTCCCTGATTGCTTTTTCTCTCCTACGGCTCTACACCTAGTCATTACATTAATGCTAACTGCATTTCCTATGCTGTGTCACTCATTCTTGATATAGAACCACAAAAAAGACTATCTTCTGTGCAGTCTAGGCCATATTAGGATGCTGTAACTCTTGAGAAGCTAAGAGGAAACATTTTTGCATTTCTTGGCTTCCATAACTTGAGATGACACATTGGCTACCACCCACTGGAAATTCCTCAGGAAAATAAGGATGTTTGAATTTTAGGAAACCAAAATGGCAGAAATCAATCCTAACTAGATTCAGAAAAAAATAAAAATAAAAATGAAGCTGGCTAAGAATATCTCCTTTTATCAATTAGTTTAAGTCTAAAGAGTTATGCCAGGTTTTCTAACGCAATGTTAAGAAAAATCCAACAGTTTCACGTATCATGCACATTCATAATCTTGATTTAATGTATCTTTAAAGAGTGACATCTTAAATGTTTCAAAATTTGATCATTTAAAAAAAATAGTAGTGCACTAGCTACAAACTTTATGTAAGTAAATATGTGTGGTCATGATCTATATATGTAAAAATCTATTATTATATGCACTTGTGTCAAAACAGTAAAATTTCTTGAAATAAATATTTTTGAGCTTTCACTTTAATATTAGGTCTATTCTGCATGAAAAGAAATGTAAATACACCCATAATTCAATTAAATAAGTATTTATCATTAATCCATTCAATAATCCATTAAGGACCTGTTAACTGTCAATCCTCATGATTAGATTAAAGCATGCAGATATATGTTAGAAATAATTCATGTAATAGGGACCTTGCAACTTGTAAGCATATTTTTTAAAAGTTAACTAACATCAATTAAAAATGCTATAAAAATGTTTTACTGACATGTAAATAGAAAAGACTACTCCATAAATGAAAAGACCATGCCTCTTTCTATTCTAAATAAAATTTATTGTTATAAACAATAAGAATATGGTCCAATGAGCAATTTTTCATGGGTGAGTTAATACAGGCTTTACAAAGGAAGTGATGTTTGAATTGTTTTTTAAGAAATTAGTAATATTTTTTTCAAGTAGAAAAGAGGAAAGAAAATCAGAGGGAAAGGCACACTCTGAGCTAAGTCAGGGAGATGTAAAGTAACAAGATGTATTCAGGGAATGGTGGTAACTCATTCACCTGAGGCATAGGATATACATAGAAGATTTTGAAGGAGAAAAGAGGTAAGAGAATGAAAGAGTTTGGGATCCATTAGGAAGGGGGAAGATCTAGAAAAGTCTTCTTTGAAGAATAAGTCAAAGAATTAGAACTTTATTCTCTAGAAACTGCACATGTCTTAAAGGCTTTAAAGCAGATATTAAAAATAATTTGATTTAGATTTTATAGAATTCCTCTCATTTATTCTCTCTTGAACAATGATTTTAATCCACGAAAGAGCTTTTGTTAATGTCAACAATACCTCTCTCATTGATAAAATCAATGTTCATTCTCAATCCTCATATTATCTGACCTATTAGCAAGATTTAACACATGTGCCTACAGACCTGGAGATGACCAGTCATAGGGTTATAATGATGATCCATACCTTCTGATAATAACACCTTTGTACAACCCCCTTGCCTTGAAAGCAGTCAGTGTCTGTACTTACTGTTAACCAACAGAATAGTCCAAAGATGATGGAATGTCACTTCCATGGTTATGGTGGATTTTTAAGACTTTATCTTTGCACACTGAAGCTATAGACTCTCCTTGTAGGCTTGATGAAGTAAGTGAGAGGCGATGTTGGAGGCCATGTGATAAGAAATTTTAGGTGACCTCCAAATGACAACCAGCAAAAAGTTGAAACTCTCGGTCAGATAGCTGCAAGAATATGAATGTGGCTAACAATCTGAGTGAATTTGCAAGCAGATTTTTCCCCGTTTGAGTCTCTGGATGGGAATGTAGCTTGGCCAACATCTTGATTCCAGCCTTGTACGTCCCTGAAACAGACAACTAAGCTAACTTTTGCCCAGATTCTTGTTCCACGGACACTGTGAGATAATAAATGTATTTTGTATTAAGTCATTAAGATTGTGATTATAAATATGCAGCAAACCTAACACAGAAAACTAATATAGAAAATTAACGTAACATTCCTTCTCTCTTTTGGAAACATACACTTCATCTGATTTTTGGGACCCTCTCTTATTTTGGCTTTCTTTTTCCTCACTACTGATAATTTTTTGTTCTTCTGTTGGTTCTGACTCATCATTCCAATCTATACATTTTTTAAGGCACTTAGTCTCAGTCCTCAGAACTCTTTACAGTCATTTCCAAGGTGATAGTATCTAACCTGAGAATCTCAAATGCAATTTCTGTTGATGTTGCCTTAAGTCAGGAAGCAGATTCCTGCCTCAAGCATCTCCTGGAAACTCTTCCCTATAGATCCTCATGCTTTATTCACCATCACTTCCTCCAGATCATTGTCAGCTATGACACTTTCATTGAGGCTGTCCCTGACCACTCAACATTAAATAACCTGTTGTCACTCTATCTCTCTCACTCTGCTTTCTTTATTTTCAATAACACTAATTGCCTTTTAATATATTATTTACATGTTTACTTAATTAGCTACTTCCTCCTCCACTAAAAGATAAACTTCTTAAGTGAAAAGTTTTTGCTTTGTTAACTGCCATGTTTCCATGCCTACACTAGTACATGGAACATCATAATCAGAAAATAAACACTCAGTGAATGAATGAAGGAGAATTGAAGGGCAGCATCTGTAATTAGTACAGTGAAGTGGGGGACTCAGATCTTGCCATTTGCACTATAATGAAGATGAGTGGCAGATTAAAAATATCATCTTAAATTGTGCTTTCCTTTTAATCTCTTATTATACTAATGCTATAACCTTCAAACTCACTTTCTCATTTTCAGTCTCATCCTACTACTCTTCATCCTCCACACTGCTTGAGAGAATTTCTAGATTCAGAACATTAATACAGCTTAGGAGATAATGTTTCTATTTCTTAGAATATCCTGGAGGGTCTTCTGTGGTAACTATTTTGCTGAAAATGAAGTCATTCTGAAGCAGTTTTTTTTTTCCTCCCAAATGTGTTGTATTTTAGGTTGTCCATATATCCCTTGCCAATAATATTGTGGGGTCCCAAATATTTTGTGCCCCTTTTTACTTGGCAAGAACTTACTCTTATTCAATAAACTATTCAGAAGTGTCAGTTCTAAAGAAGCTCTTCATCACTTAGGTAATACTGACCACAACTTCCTCTGTGCCCCAAAACTCATACCTGTATGTTCTTCTGCCAGTCACCACAGGGCTTATTGGTTTATAAGTCTATTTAACATAAGCTCCTTGAACAGAGGTTAAGTCTTATTCCTCTCTGTGCCCCGCACAACTCAGATCTAAAATAATATTCAATAAATATTAATCAATGCTCTAGTAAGCAAATAAAAATTTTGATGTGGAATTTAGTGAGAGAGGTGGCAAAAAGAGGAAATGAGGGGGAAGAGAAAAATGAGAGATAAGGAAGGGAGATTATTGTAAAACTGTATAAAATTTATGGAGTAATCCTACTAAAATATGTAGGATATAAAGCAAAAAGAGGAGAAAATAACACCAAAGAGTCCTAACCACAGTAGAATATGCAAAGAAAGAAGTGTCAAATAGTGATAAGGAAAATTAGGAAAGAAATAAAGATTGACCCGAGTAGTGAAATCTACAGTTGAAGAAATAGGTTTTTTTTAATCAATTAAAACAGCTGGAAATTAGTTATTGCATTTCACAATAAGAAATAATTAGTGATATTGGAATAGTGTAATTTTAATAGAATATAAAGGATCTCTTTTCTAAGTGTTCTTTTTTTGTTGTTTAATATGTTTCTATTGTCTAAACAGGAGCATTATAAAGCCAAAAAAAATCTGAAACTATATAAAGTTTAGCTAATGAAAAAACATAATATATCCATCACCAGACATATGAAAAACAATAAAATAGATTTTGTTCCCATTGATCATTTTAACATCTGTTACCTATTAATAGTAGCTATTAACAAATTTCCCTGTTGGTAAACACAAAACAGAGCTAAGATATCAATTCAAATCACAAATGTCAACAAATGTTAAAATAAACTTAAAAGAGGATGACAGTTCTTCAGTTTTATTTTTATGTAATCTTTTAATTTTTGATTTATCAATTTATTTATTGCCATATGATGAAATTTAATTTAAGAACTGTCAAGATTTTGATATAGAATCAGATTCAAATATTAATGTGCATAGAATGACATAAAACCAGACTTATTTCCAAAACCTTTGAGGACAGAGTCTTGGTAAAGAGAATGAATAGTCATGAATAAGACCCAGTTATGTTAGATACTGTTTCTTGTTGACAGGCATAGAACTTTGAAAGAACTTGACTTTTCTCACACTGCAGCATTCAGCCAGGCAGAAGAGTAAAACTGAGCCTCACAGAAATGTTCATTTCCATGTTGACTATTGCATTGACATAATTGTACAGGTGGAGATATTTCTTACTGGGATCACAGAAAGCAATCAATTCAAGATCACATCCATGCTATAGTTCCTATTTCTTTCTTTCTTTTTTTTTTTAATTTATTTATTTTTATTATGACGACATTGGTTAATGAAATCCAGTAAGTTTCAGGTGTACAATTCGACAATAAGGCATATATATATTGCATTGTGTGTTCACCGCCCATAGTTAGATTTCTTTCTGTCACCACATATTTAATCTCTTTTACCCCATCTACATCCCAACTTGCCCCTCCCTATCCTCTGGTAACCACTAGTCTATTGTCCATGTCCATGAGTCTCTGTTTGTTTGTCCTGTTTGTTTGTTGCTTTTAGGTTTATATCCCACATATAAGTGATATCATGTGGTTTTTAACTTTTTCTATCTGGCTTATTTCACTTAGCATGATTATCTCAAAGTTCCTTTGATCACTTTTTTCACTATGAAGAACATGAAAGGGGACTGAAATTACTCTGAAAAACCACTGAAAGAGTATCATTAAAGTTGGATTCTTTTTAACAGTAAGGTTTGGTCATTCTAGTCTCCTGTCCAAAGTAAACTAACCCCTCCATCTCTTCTTTGAATCTCAGTTCTTCCAGGAAGTACATTCTATAAGTTATTCATTTTCCCTCTTTCTCTGCTATCTTTAATTTTATCTTTCAACTATTTTTTTCCTTCTTAATTCTATACAGACACCTCAGTGTTTTTTATTTTAATTTTTAAAAAGTAAAAAATGGAATGCATTTCACCACTCATCCAGTCTCTCTATCGTTCTATCTCTCTTTCCCACTACAGCAAGGATACTTGAAACTGTTATCAACACTTGCTGATTAAATTTCCCCAAAGTTTCACTGAAACACCTTTTCTATAGGCCACAAAAAGTTTATTTACCAAACCCAGGGGACACACATATTGTCCTTTCCTTTCCTAATCTCTTTGTAATTGTTCATAGCTGACCCATCTCTTCTTAGTCAACACTGCCATTCTCCCATCTGCATTCTAAATCTCATTTGAAAATTTCTCTTTCTGTGCTCTTTCCATAGATGTTAGTGATTTCTAAGATTCTATTCTCCCTTTTCTCTAATTAGCCATGCATATCTGATTAACCTGGATAATTTATTCACTGTCACTTGTTCAGCTATAACTATACCATAACTGGCAGAACAACCTTACATGTTCTCAACAATTCAAGTTTATTATCTTCTCTGAAAGAAACACTAATATATAACCATCACTATCAGCACAGGTTGAGTTTTATATATTTTATATAATCTACTAAACCATAGAAAAACACCGATTTCCCTTATGTTAGCCTTAAAACATGTCCTCAAAGATGGTCTTTCCATGTATTATAGTTTGAAATATCCATTCCTGTTCACTACTCTCATCACTTCTTTTGTTTATTATAGTTACGCGCCTTTTTACAGATTGAATTGAGTTCTCCAAAAAGATACATTTAAGTCCTAACTACAGTATTTAGAAATAGGGTTATTGCAGAGATTAGTTAAGATAAAATAATATTGCAGTAGAAAGAACACGTATTCCAATATAAATGGTATCCTTATAAGAAGAGAAGAGATATACAGGGTGAACACCACATGACAGTAGACGCAGAAATTGGAGTGAAGCAGCTGCAAGCTAAGGAATGTCAAGGATTGACAGCCACCACTAGAAGCATAGCCTTGTTGACATCTTCATCTTTTTCTTCTAGCCTCCAGAACTGAAAGAATAAGTTTTTGTTGTTTTAAGCCACCACTTTGTAGTTTGTAGTACTTTGTTATGGCAACCCTGGGAAACTAACACAGATTATGGTACTGGAAAATGTGGGGCTTCATTTACAAATAATTAAAAATGTAAAAGTGCTTTTGAAATTTGGTAATGGGTAGGGGTTGGGAGAATTTTAAGACATTTAATGGAAACAAATGAATTGTTTTGAAAAGACTTGTTAAAAGTAAACACTCAAGGTGTTTCTGTCTATTGAGGCCTTAGAAGAAAAGGATAATTATGTTATTGTGCAGTAAAGGAAAGGCCATCTTGTTGTCAAGCGTCAGGAAACTTGACTGAAATATATTCTAGGGTTATATGAAAAATAGAACTTGTAAGCAATAAACATGTACATTTAGCTAAGAAGCTTTGTAAGCAAAGTGTAGAAGGTACAGACTGATTTCTTCTTATTGTTCATAGTAAAATATGAAAAATAAGAGATAAATCCGAGAAGTAATTGTTAAGGTAAAAAGAGATAGCACTCGATGATTATGAAGCTTTTCAGCCTATCCAGATAGTTTGCTCTGCAGACAGAGCTAAGGGCGTGACTAGACAACTGTTTACAAAAGAGATTAGGTGTGTAATTTGTGGATCCAATTAAGCATCAGCATAGAAGTCTGGAATAGAGATATAATTACTTAGAAATAATCTGTGTAGTACCATCTTGTCTGATGGGTTGTACTCCATCAATTGCACAAGAGACCAACAAGATTTTTGAGAATTTTACATCAATATAAACATGGCGGAGTGAGAAATGTCCCTGGATCTCTCCCCTGGAAACAATAAGCTGAACATCTAAAACTCAACAAAAAAACACCCAAACTGCACACCAGCATGTCTGAGTGTTGGATCTGCACATAAGAGCTACTACAGGTCAGAATTCCGGGTGTTGGGTGGTAGACTGGGAGAAACAAAGAAGCCGCCTCTCGCAGCCACCAGAGCTCCCTGTAGAAGGAGGGGAAGGGGAGAAGATTCAGCAACTTTCATGAACAACCCTGCCTGGGAGCACTGTGAGCTCCACGTGGCCTGCAACAGTGCCCAGGCATCAGGCCAGAAGGCAGAAAAGCAGGGACTGTAGAGAAACAACAGTTGATTTTTACCACCCATGGTTACAAAACCGGGGCTGAGTCACATCCCCCATCCCCCAACTCAGAGGGCCCCTCACCTTATACCCTCTGAAACGAAATGCCCCGGAGCCCCAGAAGAATCTCAGCAAATGCTACTGAAACAGTTGCTAACACTGACAGGAATTGAGACTGAGAGTAGCATGCATGATTAAACATCTCTAAGGAAAAAAAAAAAAAGACATTATTAAGACTTTATATAAAGCAGAGATCCAAGAGGCTTAGAAGCCACCTACTGGAAACCAAAAGAAAAACATGTTCTTTGCAACAGTCTATTAAATCTTCTTTCTGGAAAAAAGCAGAATACACTTCCATTAATGTTCAGGCAGAGAAATAGTCCATTAAACACCATGCAACCAAGGTGGCAACACAGCTCAGAAGGAAAGAGAAAAATCTCCAGAAAATGAGCTTACAGACATAGAAATATGCGACTTAAATGATAGAGAATTCAGGATGGTACTTCTGAAAAAACTCAGTGAGTTCTGAAACAAGTCATATTAACAATTTCAGAAATTGAAAAAACAGCTGGATCAGGTGAGCAAGGAGATCGAAACTCTCAAAAAAGAACAGAACAGATCTTCTGGAGATAAAAAACACACTACAAGAGTTGAAAAATGAAATAGCAAGCTTGGGAAATAGAGTCGACCAAATGGAGGAAAGGATCAGTGATATTGAAGACAGAAAGAAATCTAGAAATAAATCAGAAGGAAGAAGAGAGAAACTGAA
>NW_006432491.1:1545956-1632505 GCF_000325575.1 Pteropus alecto | reverse complement strand
ATATATATATATCTCACTATCCTTTTCCTATTTGTAATGGTAACCACAAACAGAAGATTCACAACTGAAGCATATAACATAAAACAAGAAGAACCAGAGGGAAAACCCACAAAAACTAGCCAAAATAAAGAACAGAAACACAAGGACAGGGAAGCAATGGAAATACCAAGTTACCAGAAAGAAAAACAGAAAATTGCTGAGAAGACCTCATATTTCAATAATCATCCTAAGTATAAATAGACTGAACTCATCAAAAGTTCAGTCTATTTATATAAAATAGACTGAAAGGCACAAAGTTGCAGAATGGATCAAAGAACAAAACCCAAACATATACTGCCACCACGAGACACATATCAGCTCCAAAGACAAATATAGACTCTAAATGAAAGGGTGGAAAAAGATATTTCAAGCAAATGGCATTCAGAGAAAAGCGGGAGTAGTGGTCTTAATATCAGACAAAATAGACTTCGAAATAAAAAAAGGTAAAGAAAGATATTGAGGGATATTTCATAATGATGAAAGGAATCATGCACCAAGAAGACATAACACTTCTTAATATCTATGCTCCCAATCAGGGAGCCCCGAAATATGTAAGAAAATTACTAACAGAACTAAAGGGAGAAACAGACCGAAACACTATCATAATAGGGGACCTAAATACCCCACTGTCAGATATGGACAGATCATCTAAACAGAAAATCAATAGTGAAATAATGTCCTTAAATGACACATGAGACCAACTGGACATAATTGACATTTACAGAGCCTTCCATCTCAAAACAGCTGCTTATACATTCTTCTCTAGTGCACATGGAATATTCTCAAGAATCAACCACATCCTGGGACACAGAAGTAGCCTCAAAAATATAAAAGGGTTGAAATCATACCAACTATATTCTCTGATCACAACTAGAGATCAACTGCAAAAAAAATCAGGAAGAACCACAAATACATGAACATTAAACAACATGCCACTGAAGAATAATTGAGTCAGAAAAGAAATAAAAAGAGAGATCAAGAGATAGATAGAAACAAAGAATAACGATAGTACAACGTATCAAAACTTTGGGGACATGGCAAAAGCGATCACAAGAGGACAATTCACATCATACATGCCTACCTTCAAAAACAAGAATGATCTCGCCAAAATAAACCTAACACTTCATCTTAAAAAACAAACAAACAAACAAACAAACAAAAATCTAGAAAAGGAAGAGCAAATTAAGCCTAAAATCAACATAAGGAAAGAAATAATCAAAATTAGAGCAGAAATAAATGAAATTGAAAACAAACAAACAAAAATATAAAAAATAAATGCAACATAAAGCTACTTTTCAGGTTAATAAAATCGATAAACCCCTATCTATTAGTACTAAAGAAAAAAGAGAAAGGACACAAATAAATAATAGAGGGGATGTTAGAGGGGAAATTACCACTGACATTGCAGAATTACAAAGGATCATGCAAGAATGCTATGAAAAATTATATAACATCAAATTTAATAACCTAGAAGAAATGGAACATTACTTAGAAAAAAAACAATCTTCCTAGACTGAACCAAGATCTGAAAATCTAAATGGATGAATCAGCAGTATGGAAATTGAAATAATTATCAAAAACCTACCAAAAAGTAAAAGTCTAGGATCAGGTGGCTTCACCAGTGAATTCTGCCAAACATTCAAAGAAGATTTAATACCTATTCCCCTCAAACTCTTCTAAAATCTCAAAGAGGAGGCAATACTTCCCACACATTTTATGAAACCAATATTGCCTTGATACCAAAACCTGGTAAAGATAACACAAAAAAGAAAACTATAGACCAATATCTCTCATGAACACAGACACAAAAATCCTAAATAAGGTACTAGCGAACTGAATACAGCCACACATTAAAAAGATTATACACCACGATCAAATGGGCTTCATCCCAGGGGCACAGAGATGGTTCAACATACACAAATTGATTAATGTCATACATCACATAAACACATTAAAAAATAAGAATCACATGATTATATGAATAGATGCAAAAAAAAAAAAAAAGCCTTCGACAAGATACAGCATCCATTTATGATTAAAACACTTAACAAATTTGGTATTGAAGAAAAGTACCTTAACATAACAAAGGTCATCTATGACAAACCCTCAGCCAACATAATACTTAATGGTGAAAAATGAAAAACCTTTCCTCTAAGATCAGAAACAATATGAGGCTGTCCAATATTGCCACTGTTATTCAGTGTAACATTGGAGGTCCTAGTGAGTGCAATCAGACAAGAGAAAGATATAAAAAGGCATCCAAACAGGAAATGCAGAAGTCAAACTGTCACTATTTGCAGATGACATTATTCTCTATATAGAAAACCCTAAAGCTTCACAAAAACACTACTAGAAACAATAAGCAAATGCAGTAAAGTTTTTGGATACAAAATCAATGTTCAAAAATCAATAGCGTTCCTATACTCTAATAATGAAAAAGAAGTGGAAAAAATAATTCTTTTTACAATTACAACAAAAAGAATAAAATATCTAGGAATAAATTTAACGAAACATGAAGGACCTATATAAGGAAAACTATAAGACTAAAAGAAATGGAAGAACATACAAAAAAATGGAAAGATATTCGGTGTTCTTGCATTGGAAGAATCAACATAGTTAAAATGGCCTTAATACCTAAAGCATTATACAGATTTAATGCAATCTCCATCAAATTCTCATCGGTATTTTTTAAAGAAATGGAACAAAAAATCATCAAGTTTGTATGGAAGCACAAAAGAACCCGAATTGCCAAAGCCATACTGAGAAAAAAGAATGAGGCTGGAGGCATCACTATGCCAGACTTCAAATTATACTACAAAGAGACAGTAATCAAAATGGCATGCAATTGGTAGAAAACAGACACATGGACCAGTGGAACAGAATCGAGAGTCCAGAAGTAAACCTATATTTATATGGGCAAATAATTTTCGACAAAAAAAAAGCCAAAAACGTATAGTGACGAAAGGAAAGCCTCTACAATAAAAAAGTGCTGGGAAAACTGGAATGTTACCTGCAAAAGAGTGAAATTAGACTGTTGTCCATCACCACACACCAAAATTAACCCAAAATGGATTAAGGACCTGAATATAAGGAATGAAATAATAAAATGCGTACAAGAAAACATAGGAATGAAACTCAAGGACCTTGGACTTAAAGAGGATTTTATGAATTCGACCTCAAAAGCAAGGGAAGTAAAAGCAAAAATAAATGAATGGGACTTCATCAAACTAAAAAGCTTCTGCTCAGCATAAGAAATCATCAACAAGGTAAAGAGACAACCATCTGAATGGGGAAATATATTTGCAAACAACACCTCCGATAATGCCCTGATATCCAAAATATACGAAGAACTCATACAACTCAATAACAACAAAAAGCCAATGATCCAATCAAAAAAAATAGGCAGAGGACCTGAACAGACACTTCTCCCTAGAGGACATACAAATGATCAACAGATATATGAAAATATGCTCAACATCACTAGCTATTAGGGAAATGCAAATCAAAACCACAATGAGATAAAGTCTCACACTTGTTAGAATCGCTGTAATCAACAGGACAAATAATAACAAATGTTGGAGAGGATGCGGAGAAAAAGGAACCCTTATACAGTGCTGGTGGGACTGCAAATTGGTACAGTCACTATGGAAAATAGTATGGTGGTTCCTCAAAAAAACAAGAATTGATCTACCATATGATCCAGCTACTGGTCATTTACCACAAAGACTTAAAATCCCATATCCAAAAAGATATTTGTACACCAGTGTTCATAGCAGCATTATGCATAGTGGCCAGGATATGGAAGCAACCAAAGTGTCCTATGAGAGATGATTGACTAGAGAAGCTGTGGTACATATATATAATGGAATATTACTCAGCCATAAGAAGAGATGAAATACTGCCATTTGTGACAACATGGATGAACCCTGAGATAATCATGCTAAGCAAAATAAGCCAGACAGAAAAAGTTGAAAATCACACAATATCACTTATATGTGGAATATAAACCTAAAAGCAACAGGGTAAGGGGTAGTAAAGGAGGGGTTGGTAGACAGGTTAAAGAAGGTCAAATATAAGGGGGTAGGAGGAGGGTGAATTGGGTAAAGGGGTTCAAATATATGGTAGCTGAAAGACACTGGACTTTGGGTGATAAACACACAGTAGAATATACAGATGTCATATTATTATGTACACCTGAAAATTATATAATTGTATTTACCAATGTTACTCCAATAAACTTAATTTAAAAAAAAAATTAAAATTAAAAAAGAAAACACCTTACTTACAGGAGCAAGGACAAAAATTAAAAACAAAACAAAAATACTGCCTGTGTGGAATGAAAGAAATAGAAGCAAAACAAAATGATGAATCTAAGAATAGATGCAGAGGTCTGGCCCAACAAGACCTTATCAAGCTAACAGGGCAGATCTGCTACCTTAAATTGCCCAGAGGACCATGTAGAAAGCCACAAAGAATTATTCTTGTGTATTGAGACCTAATGGAATTTTCCCTACGGAGTTTTGGATTTGTCTAGGGTCCATGTTCCCCTTTTATCTTTCAATGTCTCCCTCTGGAATGGGATTATCTGTCCTGTGTCTGTCCCACCATTGTATCATGAAAGGAGATAACTCGTTTTCTATTTGTAGAAAAAAAACAGATGAACATGTTTTTTCCCCAGAATCAATTATCCCCTGAGACTTACTTATAACTGGTTTAAATTCTTCAGATGATGAGATTTGGGTGTTGATGATATTTAGATGGGATTTTGGATTTAGAGTTGATGCTGGAATATTTGCAGCTTTTGAGGATGTTAGGATCAGATGAATACATTTTGAAGATGATAATGATGTTTAAAAGAATACATGTAGTAGTCAAGTGCTAGGTCAAAATGTAAAGCTTATTGATGCAGTATTAGATCTTAAAATACTTTCCTGATCATATTGCTAGCCTTCATTCTGGAGGCAAACATTATTATAAACATATTGATTTACAATTCTCATACATCATTTTCTGTTTATACTACACATGTGAATATTTAAGAACTACATTATGAATGTCTGATATTTGCTTAGAAAGTGTGTGCTCTAATTTTTTTTTTTAATTCTTCACTAAATGCAACTGTTGGAAGCTTTGTTTTATCCTATTTTTTTTCTATGTGTTTTTCCTACCCTTTTTTTAAAATTAAACTTCACTCCAGAAAATGAACAGGCCTAGCCTATTTTTATGTCTTTCTGGGGTTACATTAAATTAAGAAGCCATGCCAAAATCTTAAGTTTAGAGTGAACGAATATCTTTGCAATCTGTCTAAACAGTACAAAGACCTTAAATGTTGATTAAGTCATCATCTTCCTATCTAAGATTATATTGTTGTACAGTATCTTAGATCTCCCTTGTTTTTTTAATCCTCAATAATTATTGTTTTATTGTGTAGTGTGTATTTAGATTTATATAAATATTTAATTTTTTGTTGTTGTTCAGTATTAGTCTTTGAATTTCAAATTTCTCTGCAGGATCATTTTCTTTTTTCTCAAATATATCTCATAAATTAATTAATTAATTATCTCTAGTAAACTTTGATAATTTTTGCAAAAAATGTTTCTTGATTTCATCATTTTTATAAGTAAAAGTGTGTATTCAGAACAGTTAAGTAATTATTTATTTTTCATTTTATAGGTATTAGTTTGTTTCTGGTCTCCACTCTCATGATTATAAAAATGCATCTTTTTTTTCCCTCTGGCTACTTAAATATTTTTTCTCTTTTACTTTCGCATTCTGAAACTTACCATAAAACAGTCTATACATTTATTTTTATTTATCTTTCTTAATAGTTATTGTATCTGAATATGAAGATTTTTGTCTTTCCTCGATTCTTAAAAAAATATATCAAATAATGTTTCTCTTATTCTCATTGTTCTCCTTCTGACACTCCAAAAAAAATTCCATGTAAGAGCATCTCATGTTTACTTCTTTGTCTTTAATCACTCTTAATTACAATTTTTATTTCTCAGTTTTGTATTCATAATAATTTTTTTGTATTTTGTAAACTATTGAGTCCTCCTTTGACTATAATAATTTACTAATTATCCTCAAAGTTTTATTGTAGAACATTTTTTGAGGCATTCCATTTGTTTCCTCTTTTTAAATTTGTGTGAACAATTTTTGTTTAGTGTTATGGTTCAAAATATACTAACAATATATAATAGTTTATACATGATCGCTCAAGAATCTGAAATTATTTTTTATTAAATTTAATTAATTAAGTATTTAGACATGTGTTTTTTTCCCCTGGTTTTAGTGAAGTACTTGACAAATAAAAATTGTGTATGTATTTAATGTGTTTAACACAATGTTTTAATATATGTATATTTTGAAATGATTATCATGATCAAGCTAATCAACATATTCACAACATAACATATCCTCATACACTATTTTTATTTGCGGTGAAAACATTTAAGACCTACTCTTTTAACAAATTTCAAGTATAAAATTTAGTATTATTAAGAATAATCACTATGCTGAACCTTAGATCTGTAAAACTTCATTTAATAACTGAAGATTTATATTTTACCAACATCTTTGCATTTCTCCCACCCCAAAATACACAGTCAACTAATCTTAAAAAGGATGCCAAGAATGCAGAATGAGAAATTAATATTCTCCTCAATAAGTGATGACAGAAAAACTGAATATCCACATTCAAGAGAATAAAATTGCACCCTTATACCATAAATAGAAATTAAATCAAAATGTATTAAAGACTTATATGTCAAACCTGAAAGTGTGAAACTCATAGAAGAAAACATAGGGAAAAATATTCTTGAAATTGGTCATGACAATGGTAGGATTTGACACCAAAAGCACAGATTATGAAAGCAAAAAAAAAAAAAAAAATAGTGGTGCTACATCAAACTAAAACACTTTTGCCAAGAACAGAAAACAACCAACAAAATAAAAAGACAATCCATGGAATGGGAGAAAAATTTGCAAACATGTATCTGATAAAGGATATCTATATATCCAAATATCCAAATATGAGACTTATAGTCTAAAATATAATAATAATACAAAATACACAAAAGACCTGAATAGATATTTTTCCAAAAAATGACATACAAATGGCCAACAAGTCAATAAAAAGGCACGCAACCTCACTAACCATCAGGAAAATGCAAATCAAACCACATTGACATATTACCTTACAGCTTTATGATGGCTATTATCAGGAAGACAAGAGATAACAAGCATTGGTTAGAATGCGGAGAAAGGGGACACTTATAAACTATTGGTGGGAATGTAGATTTGTACAACCATTACACACACACAGAAAAGAGTATGGAGTTCCCTTTAAAAATTAAAAATAAAACTACTATATGGACAGCTATCTCATCTTTAGTTATATAGCCAAAGAAAATGAAATCAAGATCTCAGGGAAATATCATTGCAGCATTATTTACAATAGCCAAGATAGGAAACAACTTAAGTGTTTGTCAAAAGATTAATGAAAAATAAAATGTAGCATATCCACACACAGACTATTATTCGGCCATAAAAATAAAGAAAATTGTATTATTTGTGACAACTTTGATAAACCTGCAGGACATTATGCTAAGTGAAATATGTCAAAAACAAATATTGTATGATCTAATTTATATGTGGAATCTAAAAAGGTCAAACACATAGGAGCAGAGAATAGAATGATAATTGCCAGGGATTGTGAGATGAAATTCTTGACTTACAAAATGTCTTTATGTTTAGGTTTTCTTCTGAACTTTCATAACAGAAGTTTGTTTCTTGTTATAATTTATAATTGTTGATTATGTAAAAATGTGAAATGATTTTTAGTTGTTCTTAATCTTGAGAAACATATATACGTGAATTGAGAATGGTCTCTCCACAATACAGTTGGCAGATTTTCAAGCCTAAAACATTTCTCCACCAGGGAGCATAAATTTAAACCACAGGGTCCTGTGAGGACAAGTCTGTGGGTACAATTGTTACTAGTAATGTTTTATGCTCCACTCAGAACTCATGCCAAGAAAGTCATAGGCCTGTGTTCTCAACTTTTGCAGAAACACTGATATTTTTTTTCTCCGATCTATGTTTCTGGAGTTTTGGAAGTCTTAAATTTAAACTGAAGCTTTAGTTCCAATTTTCTTAGGCTCTTGCTACCATGGACTGAATTTTATTGACCTAAAATTCCTATGTTGAAGCTTTAACTCCCAGTGTAATGGTATTGGGATGTTATTAGGTTTAGATGAGGTCATGAAGGTGGGCCCTTGTGATGGGATTAGTACCCTTATAAGAAAGTTCTCTCTCTCTCTCTCTCTCTCTCAATTCACAAATGAAAGGTCATGTGAACATAGAGTGAGATGGAGGCTCCCTACAGGCCAAGAGAAGAACTCTACAATGAAACCTACTTTGCTGGCACCTTCTTCTTGGGCTTTCCAACCTCCAGAACTGTGAAAAATAAAAATTTTTGGCATGCGGTCTATGGTATTTTTTATAGCAGCCCAAGAAGATTAGTATGCTTGCCTTCCATCTTCTACCTGGAAAGTAAAAGCTAAGGCTTTCTTCTGCTTTTCTATAAACCCTTGAAATGAGTACTCTTTTAACTATTCTTTTACCTCCAGTGCAATGCTCAGTGATCAGTGATCTGTTAACATCTTATATGTTAACTTAGTTATATAAAATGTCAGAGATTGTAGGAAAGAGATTTTTAATTTATTTTATTCATTCCTGTGTACCTAATACCTGGTATGGTGCTTGTACATAATAGATACTTAATAAATATTAGTTACATGAATAAATATATTTAATGCTATGTAAGATATATATGATTTCAGAAAATAAAGTTGTCTGCCATATTTAATTCTTCATGAAATGATACTTTGACTTCTAATATTGGTCATGTTTATTCTTAGTCATGTTGTATTTCTTGGTAATTTTATTATTTTCCTGACTGACATAGCCATGCCCGAGATTTAAATGGATGTAGTCACAAGTTACCAAACTTAAACATGAATGCAATATATAAATGTATATGTGCAAGTTATAAATATATAATGCTATAGAGTCATAATTATGAGTTCTTTAAAGGCTAGGATGAGCATACATAGAATAGACAAAACGCTATTTAAAAGTTTTAAATTCTATTTAAAAATTTTAAATGCTATTTAAAAATTTTAAGAAAAGCTAATATTTATTGAGAGCTTGCCATGAGCTGAGTATTGGAGTAAAAACTTAAGTGCATTATCTTATTTGTTTTCAACTCTCCATAATGCAGATTCATTTTCTCCACTTTATAGAAGAAACAAAAATAATTAACTTGTCCAATGCCATACCTCTATGAAGTAATGGTATTGAATTTTGAACCTAGGATAAAGTATTGGGAACATTAGGTATTTCATTTATTTAAATAAACATTTGTACAAGCATTGTGGAAGGAATATAAATACTTGTTATTACTGTGTTTAGGACCTGTGAATTTCAACATTTTTGCTCTAGACATGAATGCATCTTTCAAATGTGTTTTTCATTGGATAAAATAGTCTTTCTTGTAAATCTACAACCTTTTTCTATAGGCTCAATCCAAAAACAGAAGCTCTTGTTATTAGTGATACATTCAAACACAGCAAAGTATTTTCTTTCTTATTTCTTAACCATAAGTACCAGTTTCTTTACTCTGTGCTTGGTGTTTGCCTTTGCCTTCATTCCCCTTCACTGCCAATATTAGAAGAGATAAAATTAACACACTGGTATTGACACTGAATATGTAAATCTCTATGTAAATTTTTCCTCAATATATTAGTTGCTTTTGTGAGTTATGATTCTTCATTAGTGGGTAACTAGAGTTCCACATTAGAGCTTAATAGGTAACACTATCCAGAAGGTAATGCTATTACCTTCTTACATAATCTAGCTTAATAATTTACAAGCTATGTGACCTTAAGTAATTAAATAAAATCTTCTTGTTTCTATTTTCTTAAATATAAATTAGATATAAAAGTAATGTGTACCTCATAGGGACATTGTAAGGATTACACAACTCTAAATATGCAAAAGTGGTAAAGCTCTGAGAGCACTTGACAGTTAATAAACCTTAATTCACATTATTACTATTATTATTATTATTATTATTATTATTATTATTTCTAAATATTTATTTAAAATAAAATATTGGAAATTATGATAAATGTAATAAAAACTAGAGGAAATAAAATAAATTGTTGCTTCTTGGAGTTTCATTACCTCCTCCAACCACTGAAGAATTATTTCCATTCTGTTTCAGAGCCCATTGATAATGGACTCTTAGTGGCCCAAACACTAGGAAACTGAAAGCTGACCAGTAAATCATACATTCAAGTTGCACCCTCACCTTTTATTATCAAATGTTTTATTTTCAAACTATAAATTTGAAAATCAGAGAAGCAAATAAGTCTTCATGGTAAATATAACATAAAAACATGGTGTACTAAATAGTCTATAGTAGTCAGGATCTCTTTTCTTTCTCTAGTACTAACCTTCACGTAGCTCTTACCAAGTCATGCTATCTTTGACATGACTCAGATTTGCTAACTACAAATCTACCCGTACTTATTAGACTGTCAGACAAAAATCAAAACACAACCTTATTTCATACCTAATACTAAAAAAGATATTAAAAATGAATAAGAAAATGTTACCTTCCTCCTACTTCCTGAGACTTTTAAGTTATTGGTAAATACTGTTACAGTCCAGTGGCAACAGAGAGAATTAACTAAATAGTGACCTCTAGAATGCAACTTCAGTTGCTCTCTGGAAATTCAATGAGAGCTATATCTGTGATGGTAAAGTGATTTTTATTTTATTTTATTCTAGAATTCAGACAAAAGTCCAGCGAAGAGGATTTTACTGAGAAGTGTGAGAGCTGGCTTTGTGCCTTCCTCTCCTCCATAACTATTTACCATTATACTCTGAGATGCAGTGCTTTCCTATGTGTGTCAAACATCTTACATTTCATGTTTTCTATAAGAGAAGGAAGAGAAAATATACCATATATTGATGTAATAAATCAATCTTAGATAAGAAGAAATCTTTCCTGTTTCATTTTTCCAGAATGTTCTGAAAATCTGAAGAATCACATTCATTTTGATCACACAGTGTAAATATTATTACCTTGTGTATTTTATGATATGCTGGAATATCATGTTGGGCTCTAAACTTATAATGATATATTGTATCTGTTCTAAAGTTAAATTGTTTTTATGTTATAACACGTCTAAATTATGTGTACACACTCTGAAAATAATGTCTTAAAAGGGATTTGAATACTTTTATGCATACGCAAAACAATAACATTCAGTTGAGTGATTAGAACTTTGTCATCCAGAAAAAATACAATATGTTGCTTCCAATATTATTAAAAACTGTTTAATAATATTAAGATTGGTGATAAAATTATCAAATATAATATTCTTCCTACTATTCCATGCCTCATTCTCCATGAGAAATGAGTCCTACAATAAAAAGAACTCTAGGTGTTTGGAAGCATTGATCTTCTGTAAAAGAAATACAAAATTTTCCACTTAAAGTGTTGAAATAGTTTTTGACTCTATCTTTCATAGTTCTGAAGATTATTCTGCTAATGGTATGACAAGGTAGAGTCATATGTAAATTTTCAGCATGAATAGAATAAAACTCAAGAAGTTATTGGAATATGACTTCTGCATTAGTATAAAATCTGAGCAACAGTCACCATAAACTTCACAAATATATCCTCATAGAAACTAAGTTTAAAATAAAATATTTTTGGTATACTAACAAACTAACATAACCAATAAGAGGAAGAGGTAGATAGGCTTTTAAAACATAAATCTTCATACAGGCATGCCTTCAATGGGCATTCTAAGTGCATACTGAGTGGTTATATATTCAAATTTCTCATGAATTTTTAAAGTCAGAATAAGATGGGCAGTGATTGAGGATATAGAAGTGCGTGAGAATTTAATCATATGTACATTTTCCAACACAAAGTCAATGATTCTTAAAAATTACAAGCAGAGTAAACAAATAGATACTTTAAGTGTCACAGAAATAAGAGAACTAAGGGTGGACTTGAGGAAAAAAGACAGCCAGTGAGAAGCCAGAAAGAAGGACAAATTATATGCTAAAATTGAATTTGGAAGTATCATCTAATCCAATCTTCTTGTTCTATAAATGAGGAGTAAATTCTACCTAACAGAGTTATGTCATTATGTTAAATAGAAATAAAGTCATTTATGTAGTATAAAATACTATCAGTGTTTGTTATAATGGTTCAGATCGTAGAGTCTGGAATCGAAGATCCTAAATTTGAGCATTTAATAGCAATTAGAAGTTACTAATGTCTACTCATGTTATATTTTTAATGTGAAAAAGGGATAAAAATGATACATATCTTATGAAAAATTAAATGAAAAGATATGTGAACATACTTAAATGTGCCATAAGCTTAATAAATTCTTAATGCTACTTTTTTATGCTTCATGATGGCATACTTTACGTGACCTCAGAAATAAACCAGGATGATTGATACTTGATTCTTTTTGAACTAAAATTCTGTGGTATGAATTCTGTGGTATATGCTTGGCTATAGGCAATTATATCATAGACCAAGTTCTTCAAATGAGTACAAGAAATTGGAGCCCAGAGTATGGATGACATGCCTAGAATCACACTTTCTTACTGCCAGTCAGGACTAGAGTTCACACTTTCTGATATTAATTTGGGCTTTTAAAATATTTCCTATATTGATTATTGCATAAGAACATCATGCAAAATATTCAAAGATGATTTACTCAAACATAGGCTATGCACACAGCCACTGACTGCCTCACCAGTTAGGCTCATAAATAATCTCTACTAGGCAATTGTGACAAAGAAAATGGAATAGGTATAAGGAAATATGAGGCATTAGGAAAGACGACTCATTAATGCCTTGGTTCTTTTAGCACTAATGCAAATATATTAAAATCTTAAATCTCTTGGTGATGCAAGCATTAAGTGACTTTACATATGTGAACAAGTTTTAAGTAAAGAAACATAAATAAATACATTTTCTTACTATAATTTATATATAAATAAGTAATAAATAAATGTATTAAAAACGTTACTCATTCTGATTCTAGAAAAAAAAACAGTGTTGACTCACTTTTCCTTGCTTTTTCCCTCTAAATAAAATGAAATATCCTGGAAATTATTCAATAGGAAATGATAAAATGAGTCTGAAATCTAGTGGTAAAAAAGAAAGTGGACTGGCTAGATAACTCAGGACTTGAGAAACAACTATATGGTAAATTTGCTTTTTTTTTTTTCTTATCTCTCACACATGTTAGACTGAGTGTCAAAGAGATCTACAGGACTTGCAAAAAGAGAAGAAAAAAAAAATCTACTTGTTCTAGACAAAGAGTTTGAGAGGGAAGCCCTGATATGAACCTCATCATTCACACTGTGAGCTTAGTGGCAGCTTCATCCATGGGAGCAACACAGCCATGAAACCCCATACCCTGCCCTCCCCTTTATATCTTGCCTAGTGGGTGGTCTAATCTACAGGCATCCTGGAAGCCCTGCCTGGCTCTATAGCCAGGACGTAGACAGGGCACTGGCAGTGGTCTGTTCATCAACATCAGTGCCAACAGTGAAGCCTGACTACCCCAGCCACAACTGGTACACTGGTGAATGACTCAACTTCTATTGGCAGCAACAGTAGCTCTCCACTCAGTGGCATAAAAAGACCTAGCCAAATCACTTTTCTTCCTTCCCCAATCTCTGAAATTGCTCAGCAACATGTGGCCCAAGAAAGCACCTTTTACATCTGCAGAGGGCACCAGCAGGGATTGAGTCAGAGACACAGATTTTTTTGTTTGTTTGTTCTTTAATAAAGCAGACCAAGATAACATTGGTGGCTCAGAAAGCTAAACTAATATTGGAACTAGAGCTGACAAAGTGAGTAAGAACCTATATAGTAAACATAAACAGTGTGATTGCTAAAATACAAGTTTAAATACTATCGAGTGTCTCTTAACATAATAGCTATTAATGCTCAGAATACAATGAAACCTCATTTATCAAACTAAGATACAGGAAAATAAAAATTTGAATCAACTGATGCCAATATCGGGATGAATCAGAAGTTGGAAATATCTGACAAGTATTTGAAAGTAACCATCAATAAATGATTAAACAGTTAATTACAAATTCTCTTCAAAACTGGGGGAAAAAATAAAGCTAGAAGCTTTTAAAAAGAACTGATAAGAAATTCTAGAAATAAATAATAAAATCACCAAAACTAAAAACTTATTGAATGGACTGAAGAGTAAGAAATTACCTTTAAAGAATGGATAAAGGAAGCCTTCCAAATAACAATAACAACAACAAAAACTATACAGAAGATTGGTAACCCCAGAAAGAATAAAATAATGAGAAAAGGTACATGAGAACTTGTTATCTCACTTTAAAGCCAAAGCAAAATTAATAATGGAGAGCATCTCATATGGTACAGGAAATACTTGAAAGTATTATATTTTAAAAGTGTGGAGATTAAGGAGGTCCAGCTCCAAAAGGCAAAACATTGACACCAATATGCTATGATAAATTGTATGTGTATATTGCAAGCATTAAGAAATTATACAAAGCAATAACTCAAAAATTTTATAAATAATTAAAAATAGAACTCTTATAAAACTTCAAGTAACCCAATAAGGCAAGAAAAAAAAAAAAACAGAGGGACAAGAAATAGAGAGAACAAACGGAAAATGACTAATGCATTGAAAAAGTTAAGCCCTAAAATGTCAATAATTATTGTAAATATAAATGTTCTAAATTCTTCAGTTATAAAACAGATTGGCAGAATGTATAAAAAATAACATCTATGAGAAAATCTCTTCAAACTTAACAACATGGGTAGATTGAATGCAAAAGGATTGAAAAGAAATATTTTATAAATATTATTTTTTAAAAAATCAGAAGTGGTTATAAAATAAATTAGATTTCAGAGCAAAGAAAATTACTAGCCAATAAGATGGTCATTACATAAAGATAAAATAATAACCCACCAAGATGATATAACAATTCTAAATGTGTACATCTCAACCAATATAGCTAAAAGGAGAAATAAGCCTCCCACAATTATGTTAAGAATGTCAACAATTGATAAAAAAATAAGCAAGGATATAGAAAAACTGAACACCACCGTCAATCAACGTAAACATAGAACAGTCACTCAGCAATATCAGATTAAGCATTCTTTTCAAGTTGCCATGGAACATCCATAAGAAAAACATACTATAGGTCAAAAATATAACCTTAAAAAATTTAAAGAATTGAAATCATACAGAATATGGTCTACAGACTGATTAGAATCAAACAACATGTTAATAAACAAATGACGGGAAGTAATACCTAAATTCTTAGAAATTAAACAGTATATTTTTTACTAACATATGGGTCAAAAATATAAAGGAAATAGAAAATACATAGAACTAAATGAAATGAAAACAGACTGTATTAAAATTAGTGTGATATATATAAAGCTGAGAGAAAAATGTATAGCACTAAATAGTTATATTATAAAAGCAGAATGATCTCCAATCAATAACCTCAACTTTTACCTCTAGAAACTAGGAAAAGAGAGCAAATTAAAACTGAAGCAGAAGAAAAATTTCTAAATAAAATTATAAAACAAGACAAATGAAGAAAAATAATGAACTAAAAGTGGGTTCATAGGAAAATCAATAAAAACAAACCTCTAGCAATATTTACAAAGATAAAAAAGGCAAATGACACAAATCACCATATTAGATATGAAATATGGGGTATCATACATCCTGCAGCCATTAACATAATAATAAGGAAATATTATGAATAATTTTAAATTTATATAAAACAATTTAGAAAAACTAGACTAATTTTTTTAATTGCAACATTAAAAACTCAGTCAAAATGAAATAGGTAACCTAATAATCTTATAAATAGTAAATCTATTGAATTTGTAATTAGAAATATTCTGAAAAAGAAGTCTCTAGGCTCAAATAGTTTCACTGAAGAATTTTACCAAACATTCAAAGAAAAATTAATATCAATTTTACATAATATCATTTAGAGAATAAAAGAAAACACTTCCCAACTAAATTTAGGCCAATACTACCCTGGTATCAAAACAGATTAAAAGAACACCAAAATGTCCAAGACATGGAAACAACCGAAGTGTCCTACGACAGATGATTGGATAAAGAAGCTGTGATACATATATACAATGGAATATTACTTAGCCATAAGAAGAGATGAAATACTGCCATTTGCGACAACCTGGATGGACCTTGAGATAATCATGCTAAGCGAAATAAGCCAAACAGAAAAAATTGAAAACCCCATGATATCACTCATATATGGGATATAAACCTAAAAGCAACAAACGAAAAGGACAAGGAGAGACTCATGGACATGGACAATAGACTAGTGGTTACCAGAGTGTAGGGAGAAAAAGACAGAGGGGAGCTAGATGGGGCAAAAAGGGGCAAATATGTGGTGACAGAGAAATCTAACGTGACAGAAAGAAATCTAACTATGGGAGGTGAACACACTATATCTATATCTATCTATCTATCTATCTATCTATCTATCTATATGCATGCATGTATGTATATGCCTTACTGATAAATTGTACACCTGAAACTTACAAGATTCCATTAACCAATGTCACCATAAAAAGTTTAATTAATTAAAAAATAATAATAAAAGAAAAGAAAAGAACAAAAAAGAAAACTGCATGTCTATGTCACTCATGAATGTATATACAAAATCCTCTAAAAATATATAAAAAGCATAGTATACTGCAACCAGGTGAGATTTATTCTAGGTATGTAAAATGGATCAATATTTGAAAATTAATCAAAGTAATTTACCTTTTAATCAAGTTAAAGAAGAGATACAATATATAGTGTGACACAAAAAACTTTGACAAAATGTCACGCCCGTTCATTATGAAAACTCTTGACAAGTTTAGGATACAGGAGAAATACCTCAATTTGTTAAAGGGCATTTACGGAAACCTCATATCTAATGTGCAACACAATGTGTTTTCTCTAAGGTCAGAAACAAGACAAGGGTTTCTGCTTTCAGTACTCTTAAACATAACAGTTTTGCTACTGCAGTAAGACAAGAAAATGCATAGAAGAAAAATTATAAATTGGAGCTCATCAAAATTAAAAACTTTCGTTCTTGCAGAAGATGATTGGGAAAAACATTTAAAAGTATATTTTCTCTCTCTTTGTCTCCCCCTCTGCACAACACACACACACACACACACGCACGCGCACACAAACGACCATGTACATGCATGTTCACACACATGCGCAGATATATTTCTTTTGATCTCTCAGTCCTCATCTGTTACCAATTTTCTTAATGCTGGATGTTTCTAAAATCTTAACTCTCTAACTCACATAGTAAAAGCACATTTGTAGTGGAATTCAGTCAACATTTCTTCCAATCTTATACATGACAACATGAATTTTTAAGGAGAATAACAGAAAAGTTAAATGGCTTGTTTTGTCTTAAATTTGTGGTCTCAAACAGGAGCTTTCATTGTAAGCCTTATATAGTTTCAATTAAATTTATTTTCAATAATTTTTAGCATGTTTGTCACTATTGGAAATAAATTCATTTTTTAATACTAATGTTAATATAAAGAAAATCTATGATTTTTTCATATTTATTTTTAGATAGCTATTTTAGTAGATTGTTTAAAAAAAATCCAAATGCTTTTTAGTTGAGTACTTGATCTAGGTATGCAATAATGTATATGAAAATAACAATTGTTTCTCTTATCCAATTTAGTGTTTGTATTACTCTTGAGTGACTGTTATTAGTTACTTTCCAAAATAATCCAGTACATACCAATAACGAAGTAATACTCTGACCTAAGTTGCACAGATTTTAATAACAGCTTCTTTAATATTTTAATATTTAATGTATTTGTTATCTGTTTCAGGAAAACAATATTACAATATCTAAGTACTTTTAATCTATTCTTAATTTATTATTCTTTTTAAAAAGTGGTCATCTAATGTTATCAAATGTTATTGCGTTAAGTTTTTTTCTATTATAATAAATAAATAATAAAATACTCATATGTAAAGTTAAACCATTTATACATACTTAAGTTTAAATACTTGGTCATGTTGCATAATTATTTTGTTCTATACCTTTTGATTTTACCCATAGTGTTTTAATTAAGATTTTTACAGCTGCATTCTTTTTTATTCTTTTTTTTATTTTTTTAATGGTGACATTGGTTAATGAAATCCACTAAGTTTCAGCTGTACACTTCAACAATAAGGCATATATACATTTACACTGTGTTCACCTCTACAGTTGCATTCTTAAGTCAAATTGATCTAATCTTTCATTTTATGCTATTATACTAACTATCCAGTTTTGAGATTATATTAACTTCACTTTTCTATTTTAGTATGTTTATAATTTAGTCATTTATGTATGCTTACCTGGTTTGTACTATTTTTTTTTTTTGGTATAACTTCAAATTCAATTTATTAACCTTATAATTAAAATGATTAAATCTATATTCTTAAGTCAAATTTAGATATAGCCATATCTTAATAACATTCTCATATGAAATATGTGCCAATTATCTTTTCTGTAAACTTCAATTCCTTGCATGTTGAACTAATCTTTTGTTCTCAGAAGATTAATATTTGTCTTTTGTATTTGCCCCTTTTTTCTAGTACCGTTGCATTATTCAAATTTCCTAATCTCTTTGCGGTAAATTTTTTAAATTTTAATTTTCTTATAATAATATATTTTTTTCTCAAATTTATTGCCGTAGGTTAGTTATTTTTTCTAGCCTTAATAACTGTTTTTCTTAAAAATCTTCTTATGGGAGTTTTTTTCATTCTGAGTTTTGGAAGCTCCCTCACCCACTCACCCATTTCAACTCCTCTTATTGATCATGGAGCTACCTTCCATGTTTCATTTATCACTCATGATTTTCATATTCTGAGATTTTTTGCTTGGAACTGTGGCATATGTCTTCGAATGGACCTTGACAAATATTAATGGAGTTTCGCCTATGATTATTTTTTCTCTATTTATTATGAGTTTTATGTGGTGGGAGGGGTGTATTAGTGCTAGGGTTACCATAACAAATACTACAGACTGCATAGGTTAAACAACAAAAATTTACTTTCTCACAGTTCTGGAAGCTAATAGTTCATCGCAGTGTTGTTAAGACTAATTTCTGGTGAAGACGCTTTCTGTCTTTGTAGATAGTTGCCTTATCAATAAGTTCTCAAATGGTTTTTCTTCCATGTGAGTAAAACGAGAGAGAGGGAAAGCTTACTCTTTGGTGTTTTTTTCTTATATGTAAATTAATCCTATGTGGTCAAGACTCTACCTTTAATATCTTGTTCAACCTTAATTACTCCTTAAAAGTCCTGTCTCCAAATACAAATACATTGAGAGATAAGACTTCATTCAACATATAAATTTGGGATGTAGACAATTCAATCCAAACCAGGGAGATATAGTCATTTACTTAAGAGGCGATCCCAAAAAGCAAATGTAAGGAAGCTTGGCGAGTAAAACAGAAGAAAAAAAAACCCACCAATACTGATGTCTATTTATTAGTATTGGTACTATAACTAACAGTTGATTCTCCCAGGAATCCTGAGATCAAAATATCTGTGTGAAGCAGAGGTCACCAAACAATAACTCAACGGTAGCATTGCCAGATAAAATACTTAGTTAACTTTGATTTTAGCATAAACGAATAATTGCTTAGGACATACTCATGCCAATAAAAGTTAATGACTGTTTATCCAAAATTCCAATTAAAGTAAGTGTCTTGCAATTTTATGTGTAAACATGGCAACCTTACCAACTGACCAAACTTAGCAATGGCCTGTTTTCACAGATAAAGTTGCATTAGAACAAAGCCATACTCATTTATTTGTGTGTTATATATGGTTGTTTTTGTAGTGGTATTAAATATCCATGACAAAGACTAAATGCCATCATAACTTAAAAATGTTTGTAGGCCCAGGATTTAAAGAATAAGAAACCCCATCTCCCATTAGTTGGGGATGGTTACATGAGCTTTACTCCCCCTACCTGTTCTTCCAAGTTCTGCATGCTGGCAGGAGGACTGAGAAGTGCTCAGTATTGCTGAAAGATAAACAGTTTGTCTACGCTTACACAGACTGTCTACAACAACTGCAAAACAGCAAAGCAAGAAGACTGATGATAGTCATGGTAACAGTGCTGCCAGCACCTGAACTTTCTGTTGAATGGAACAACTCAGTTCTTTCGTTATTCAAGCAATTGTGGTAGGTTTTCTATTCATTAAGCTTGAGTACAATTCTAACTGATATACAAACAAACTTTCTTTTAAAAAGACAAAACATAATTTAAGAAATCTTATCTTACATGGAAAATTAGTGAAGGTAGGTTGACCAATAGTCCCTGGTATCATTTCTTCACATTTTATATGCTCCACTGAGGCTCTTGATTCTGACTGGCTGTTGCATTTATGTTTTTTTTTCATAATCCTTGTCCGTTTATGGCAATGTGATTTTCTATAGAACATCAGAATCTATGATTTAAGAAATTTGTATGTGAACATCAATTGCATCTTCTAGCAAGTCTCATAATATTTTATATTAATGGCTTATTTGCACAATTAAATATTTGACTATTTGTGTCAGTAGACATATAGGTTAGAATATTTGGTCTCCTGAAATGAAAGGCAGTTGAAGTTCTAAGGGTAGATTATTTTTCCTGATTCCCACAGTATGCCATAGGTTGATATCCTCTGACCCTTCAAGAGGAGAATGTAGGATAGTCCATGCCCAGGAGCAAGGAATGTCTCTGATGTCAACAGAAAATGACTAATCTCTTACAAAGTTGCATTTAGCAATCAGAATAGGATTCTTTTCCCTTTCTTAATAGGATTTCTTTAAGTCAATTATACTGACCTTCTCTGACCATATATATTCACAGAAGTGATGTTAAGATTGATACAGATGTCACCTCACACCTGCAAAACTTCTTAGGTCTCTGATATGTTCAAAGTCTTGTTTAGACTCCTTCTTCAGCCCAAAGTAGATCATGGTTGTTTTAGTGATGAGTTTCCTTACACAATGTATTGGATATAATACAATTCCAAACCACTTTATGACCATAATCCCCCATAAATAAGTTAGCAAAGGGCCTCCACATAGGGGTTTAAGAAAGATCCAATAAATGGATGAAATACATATAAAGTATTATAAAATATTTTTGCTTTAATAAAGTCATACAAATAAACAACCAAATCATTTTTTGTTGTTGTTTTATTTAGGTATAAATCTTAGCTGTTTTCCCCCTTCACAAACGTTTTTCATTATAAATCTTTCTAATTATAGAATATCATCTTATAGAGTAACATTGAAAATTATTTTTCTATCTTTCTTTCCTATGATTATTTTTAGACAACATCAAATCAATCCCAATTCTACATGAAATTATTGCAATGATGGCAAATTTATGTAACTCTTATTACATGGCCCTCTGAAATACCAGAGTATGATCTGTCCTGTGTTTTGTAACATTTCTTCATTCTATGAAGGTAGTTGACTTTACTCAGTATGTCAAGTAAATAGATACTAACACTTTAGTATTTTTTAAAAGTTCTCTTTTGCTTTAATGACTTTTAACAGAGTTCCACTTAGTACAAGATATTTGCTTGAGCATTTGAAGACAGAAAACTCTGCAAGTTAGGGTTTCTATTGCCCATGGGAGATCACCTCATTATATAATCTAGAATCTCATCTGGTGCAAGTATTTATTATACTACTTTTGCAGTTTAGACGTGATCAATGAAATGGACACTGGCTCATCATTTATAATATGGCTTTGGGAACATCCAAAGCAAAGGCAAAGTAATTATCTTTTATCAAGGGAAATTATTTATGAGGTGCTAAAACTAAATATTTTAAACATATACTATTTGACATTTATAACTCCTAGTTCATTTTTCTTGTTAAACTGTGATTCTTAATTTACTTTAGCCTTTAACATAAACTTTGAGGTAACTTAATCTTAAAACTTAAAGTGAGTATATTAATTGTAGAATTATTAAAAAATAAACTAATAAAATTAAGTATTTAATAAGAAATTGTATTTAAAAACTGACTTTAAATAATATTTATGTGTACAAATTTATTATCTATCTATCTCTCTATCATCTATCATATATCATCTCTCCACTCATCCATTCTTGACATTCTACATAGAATCCTAATATACTATGGAGAAGGGGTCTATGTGGCCCTTCTTCCATTTGGTCAATTTCCTCGGTTTTGACAATCTTGAGAGACTTTTATAAAAGGTAAAGAAATTTAGATGATGAAAATATTAATGGGCACTTAAGGAAAATTATTTTAGCAACATTGACAATACTGTCTTTATAGACAGTAAAAGTTTAAGTTCTAAAATTGTCCGGCACACCGATGTTCATAGCAGTATTATTCACAGTGGCCAGGACAAGGAAGCAACCAGTGTCCTACGACAGATAATTGGATATAGAAGCTGTGGTACATATATACAATTGAATATTACTCAGCCATAAGAAGAGATGAAATACTGCCATTTGTGACAACATAGACGGATCTCGAGATAATCATGCTAAGCGAAATAAAGCAGATAGAAAAAGTTGAAAATCACATACTAACACTTATATGTGGGATATAAACCTAAAAGCAGCAAATGAATAGGACAAACAAACAGAGACTTATGTACATGGACTATAGACTAGTTGTTACCAAATGGTAGGGGATGGGGAAAGGGGAGATAGATGGAGTAATGGGGGTCAAAAATGTTGTGACAGAAAGAAATCTAACTATGGGAGGTGAACGCACAGTGTAAATATATATATGCCAATTGTTAAAGTGTACAGGTGAAACTTATTGGATTTCATTAACCAATGTCACCATAAAAAATATAAATAATTAAAAATTTATTTTAAAAAAATGGGTAAAGGACCTGAACAAATTCTTCTCCTAAAAAGACAAATGGCCAATAGACATACAAAAATATATTCAACTTCACTCACTATTAGTGAAATGCAAATCAAAACCACAATGAGATACCACCTCAAACCTATTAGAATAGCTATCATCAACAGGCCAAGTAATAATTGTTAGAGAGGTTGTGGGGAAAAAGGAACCCTCATACTATTCTGGTAGGAATGTAAAATGGTACAGCACTATGGAAAACAGTATGAAGTTTTCTCAAAAACCAGGAATAGAATTACCATATGTCCCAGCAAATCCTCTTCTGGGTATTTACTACCAAAATTGATAATATTTATCCGCAAAGATACATGCATCCCGATGTTCACACCAGTGATATTCACAGTGTCCGAGACATGAAAACGATTAAAGTTTCTTTCAACAGATGATTGGATAAAGAAGAGGTAGTACATATATAAAATGAAATATTACTCAGCCATAAGAAAAGATGAAATACTGTCATTTGTAACAATATGGATAGATCTTGAGTTTATAATGCTAAGTGAAATATGTTGGATAGAAAAAGTTGAGAAGCACATGATTTCATTTACATGTGGGAAAGTAACAAAGATAACAAAAATTCATGGACAGACAACAGTTTAGTGGTTACCATATGGAACAGAGAAATGAGGAGGTAGATAAGTATAAGGGGAGTCAAATATATGGTGACAGAGTAAAATTTAACTTTGGACGGTGAACACAAAATGTAATATCTAGATGATGTATTATAGAATTGTACACTTGAAACATATATAATTGTATTAACCAATCAATGTAAACGCAATAAATTTAATTTAAAAAATTAAAAAAAAAAAAACCAGTAAACAATTTGAGCTCATTCGAAAAATGTTGAAATCATAAAATAATTTAAAAGGGTATCAGGAGACAATGAAAATAAATATGTCTCTAACCAATTTTCTTAGGGTTAATAATATGTTTTAATTAATCTGAAATTTATATTCCTATAAGAAAAATAATGACAATTGTAGGAATTGGAAGAAGCAGGAAGAGTTCTAGTAGCTCTTTACACGTTAAAACTTAATATTTATATATTTTAAAATATTCACATAAAAATTTATATACATGTTTATGTAAGCCAAGGCTAGTCTTGAAAAAAAAAAAACAACAAAAAACTGTGGTACAAACAATTTTGAACAAAATATAGCATATTCTCACTTGAAACAATACCCACTTGCATAAAAGTTTCTTTTGCCTCTGGTAACTGCCAAAATTCCTAGTGGAAATTCTCTTAAGGTTTTCCGTTCTGGATTAGAATTAAAAGAAACTTTTCTTTATATTTTGTAAAGCATATATAAGTATATACTGTACTAACAGTTGTTCTTAGCTTCAAAATTAGCTGACAAAGAAAAAATATTTCTCATCATCAAGTCATAATTTATCTTTGGAACTAAGAAATCCTAAAAAGAAAAATCTTTGTGATCGTGTGGTTTGTACTACTCTAAAGGCAGAATATGAGAAAGGGGTTAGAGTCATAAACTGCAGAACAGTGTTTTGGTCAACAACAGACTGAATATACAACAGTGGTCCTATAAGAGTATAATGGAGCTGAAAAATTCTTATCACTTAATGACATCATAGCCATCCTAACATTGTAGGGCAATGAATTTCTCAAATGTTCATGATGATGGTTCTATAAACAAATCCATTGAGTTTCTAGGCATATGTAGAGCACATACAATTATGTACAGTTCATAATACTTGATAATGATAATAAATATGTTACCAGTTTATGTATTTATTATACTTTCATTGTATTGATATTTTAGAGTATTCTCTTTCTGCTTATTAAAAAAGTTCGCTGTAAACTAATATGCCCTCTAACGCTTGCAGCAGTCTCATGCATCTCATGTTTACCACATAACTTGATTGCATCATTTTCACTTGCGCATAATTTAACCTCATATTGTTTTGTGTAGTAACATGCTAAACAGGTTTGTAGACAAGGAGAAATAGGTTATACTATGTAGCTTAGGTGTGTAGTAGGCTATCCCTTCTAGACTTGTGTAAGTGCATTCTATGATTTGCACAATAATAAAATCCCTTAAGACTGAGTTTCTCAAAACACATCCCCATCATTAAGAGTCACATGATTGCATTTTAACTTGAAACTTTTGGTAATGCCACAACTTTCTAAAACCATTGAGTCCTAGCAGAAAGTAATTTTTTAACATGGAGTATACCAAATTCATAACTATATCTACAGGTAATTTTTAGTGGAATATTATATCAACAATTCAAACAAGTTACAGTAAAAATATAGTGTTTCAGGTTTTCCAGCCATGATTTCTGTGTCATTAATTTGAGCAAAGCTACTACTATTTCTTTTATCCTCATACAGAACTGGTTGGGGAAATTTGTTCATTTATATATTCTAATGACTACCTGGAGTATGACTACAGGTTCTGGCACAAAAGTCAGTATGAGCCATTCCTAACTTTTGTGGACCATTCTACCAAACCTCCTTCTCCATACGCTCTTCTAAAAACAAAACCAAACTTACAAATGGCTATTCGTTCTGAAAAACATAAAAAATACAAAGATCCTATTTTTCAATATTTATCTTCTATTCTTCGTAAATATCTTATGCTATCACATCTTGCCCCATTTTTATGTGTATTTTATGATTTCCACTGACAATGGATCATATTATAAATAGACAAAAACTTCCATTCATTTAAAAACACTTTACAATTCAGTTTTCAGCATGATTACAACAATCATGTTGTAAATTCAGGAAAAGCCTTTATTTACTTTAAGGACAGATTCATTTGGATCACATTGTCTACACCGATAAATCTTTCAAGGTCTCCTTCACAATATACTCACCTCTTCTGTTCTATAAGCTTCTTTATGTTTTACAAAAGCTCCAAGATTTCCAGAGTTAAGATTTGATGAAAAAATTGAATTGAACAAACTATTGTAATTTAAACACTGCTGAAATCCTCCACAACTAAATTATGTTATTGTTTTCTTCTTTTTAATCTAACTCTCAAAGTAAATGTGGTCAAGAAGTGTTGTTGAGTGAAATGAATATTGGCATGAGTAGAAATGCAATCCTACATTTAGATTCTGCTAATTTCTAGCTGTCTGACTTTAGAGAGGTAAAATGTCTTACTTTGGGATGCTAAAGCAAAGTACCATAACTGGGGGGCTTATAAACAACTGTGTATTGCAGTTGAACTCATAATGAGGGTGAGCTTTACTTTACTAAGAAGAAGCCATACAGAAAGTTATTTTTCTAGTGGAGTTTGTAATATAGTAATCCTGAAAGTAAACTTGCTGTGGGGAAGGAACACACGGATCCAGCTTATTGAACCTCTGCCAGTTAAGATGGTGTCAGTTTAGGTTATATCTGGTATATGATCTTGGGAAAATTCCTTTATAGAAATGGCCTTCTAAGTGATTTTAAAATTTGTCTTTTTATTAAAGTTTTTAGATCAATGATGTATGTTGATTTATAAGTAAACTAATTTGTTTATACTACTGTATATATTTCTAAATATATATTAATACTAAATATATAAATACATATCTTTTCCCAGTTCTGAAGCTAGAACTCTGAGACTATTGTGCCAACATGGTTAGTTTTTTGTGAGAGCTCTCTTCTGGGTTTCAAACTGCTGACTTTTGTTGTATCATTACATGATAGTAAGAGAGCTAACTGATACTTCTTATATGGGCACTAATCTCATTCATGAGGATGCATCCTCAGAACCTAATTACTTCCTGAATGTCTCACATTTCAATACTATTACATTGTGATTAGAATTTCAACATATGAATTTAGAGGGAGACACAAACATTCAATTCATTGCACAACATAACTAATTGTACTTTACTGTTAAGATTAAAAATGGTAAAGTAAATTCCAGTGCAATTTTCATGTTTTAGTACCTACTTAATTGAGGCTCTTTGATCCTTAAAAGAATACTTGTCATCTAAGGAATTATTTCGTAGAATTAGGTATTGGCAGTTAAGATAATAATTTACAGTGTTATCTTACTTTCCATATTTTAAAATAACTTGCATGCATTCCCTCTTTTGACTCTTACTACAAATATCTGAAATAGACTCATGCTTATTTTGGAGAGTGAGAAAAACAGGATCCATAAAGAAAACCTTACTCATAAAGAAAAGATTCTAAAAAAAAATATTCATATGATTTTATCATTATTCAGAATTTTCCCACTTTACCTTTATTTAAAGACATGCAAAAAAAAAAAGCTATCATGGTACAGCATTGTTTTATATTCTCTTCTGATTGTTTAAGGGAAAGGTACAGCTATGTATAATAGCAGTAACTTTTATAATTATATACTACTGTCTTCTTTTTTTTTTCACACAGAACTGTTATGGGATATAAAATTCATTGTATCTCTACAAGCGCAAAAGCAAAATTTCACCTCTTCCTCAATATGCCAGTAAAACTGACCTAAGTACTGTCCACAGAGACTTCCTAAGTACCACATCTAGTAAAAAGGGTTCAGCCTTGCACTACTGAATTCCAGTGCACATTTGACACTAAGTAACAACCATCTCTTGTTAATCCTTTCTTCCATTAACTGATTTCACAGCTCAGCTCCCTGATCTTTCTCCTTGCTCACTAATTTTTGCCTTTCTATTTCCCTTATATACCTTTCTATCTCTGTTCCCTCTTGAGATGTTGATGTTGTTTCAGGGCTTTATATCTCCTTTCTTTAACCACTCCTTCCTAGCAATCTCAAATATACCCATGATTTCAGTAAACATCTAGGCAAAACTCATAAATTATTATCTTCAATTCATATATTGCTTTAAACTTCAATCCCCTATAAAATATATAAATAAATGAAAATCAAACTTATTATCTAAATCCTTTCCTTTTTCTTTGTCTTTCCTCAGACAGTGTTCTCATTTTTATCTCATTACTCCAGCTAGAATCTTGGCTTTCATCTGAAGCTCCTATTTTTCCTACATCCTTTATCCGAATCCTTACAAAATACTAACAACCTTTCTACTTTGTTTTTCACTTCTTAATCTAATTGCAAGTAAGTTATTTGAGCCATAACAATTATTGGCTCTTTTGATGGAAAATCCTCTGATTAGTCTCCAGAGGGATTTACAATCATCCTCAGTTTCAAAAGTTCATCTTCTTGCCTTTGCCAAAATAACCATTCTGAAATTGCTATTAATAATGTATCTTTTTGGTTTAACATTACTTGATTGTGCATCATCATCTTCAGACTAAAACCTAAAATCCTATGTGGAACATGGGCTTCTTAAGATTTGGTCACAGTCTTTCATTTTAGTCTACCATCTCTAATTTTTTACCACAGATGTGCTGAAAATCTTTTAGGTCCTTAAAGAGACCACATTCTTTCACATGATAGTATTTTTGTGCATGATGCTTTCTCCAAAGGTTAATAATTAAACCAAACTGATACCTTCCCCATCTTCAAAACCCAAGACATTTGCCTCTCCTGAGCAAACTTCCCTGAGTTTCTCATGTAATAATCTTTTCTGGATTTACCTAGACATTGGTGAAGACTATATGAAAGAACCTCAGGCAAGACTGAAGCTCAGCTCTGCCATGAAGTCAGATCCATATGGAATTTTAGTTCTCACCTCACTTGGCCTTACGGAAACCATTCAAAAGTGGAATAGTATTGTTTGATATCAGACACCAGTTTTTTTTAGCCAGATTCAGCACTTTGCTATTTAAAACATTGTCTGCATAATGAATTTGTTAGATAGTAGAGATGATTGTACAAGTCTGTGAACATGCTAAAAACCACTGATTTGTATACTTCAAAGAGCAGGTTGATGATGTAAATATGTAAGTCATATTTCAGAAAAACTGTTATAGAAAATATATGTAGTCTCAGGCCTTATCTCAGACTTGCTGTTTTAACAAGACTTCTAGGATGTTTGTGTGAATTATATCTATCTATCTAGATACGGTTACGATAGATAATAAATAGATAAATAATAGATGATAGGTAGATAGATAGATAGGTAGATAGATAGATGATAGATAGATGGATGAAGTGCTGGAAAGGGTGGTAAAAATTTTTAAATCTCTTAGGTGAAATTGTTGACAACTATGTACCCACATAAGGTCCTAATGATCAGGGATGTTTGCTCCCCATCTAAGATTTATGTTTTGCATGATTATCTCTATATAGATGAGTGTTCATATTTTTTGATATTCAGAATTTGTCTTCAGCTATATCCATTGGTGTATTTCTACTAATCACATTGTTTTGCTTCTGTGATAAATCCCTATAACATAAATCATCACACTTTTACTGTATTGAAATTACTCTTTCTCCAATATAGTAAGAATTCATTAAGGATATTAACTGTCTTTTTTTTATGTTTGCATTTCTAGTATCTAGCACAGTAACGTCACACTCCATACAAGTCAAATAATAATAATAATAATAAATTGTTATTTAGCAAGATTGTGTTAGTCCAGATCCTCTGAAAAACAAATGCCAAAATAAGATTAAATATATAAGGTGTGTCTGTGAAAGGAAAATGGAGATGGAGCCCAGAAACTCTGGCCCATCAGACAGTGAAGAAAAGCTGACTTGGAGTGTAAAACAGAGGGAAAACATGGGTGAATGTTTCCTAAACTGCCATGAAGGCTGAGGAAAGTTCTGCAAGGCTATTAGAGAGCCTCAAGCCAAAGGCAGACATCAGAGGAGTTTTATATCTTCCAGAAATAGGCCTGTCTACTCTCATCTCCACAATAGTCAATCTTTTTAACTGTATAATTTACTCAAATCTAATTGTTTTAATTATAGTTATATTGATGCTTCCAGAGACCGTGAAATAAATTTTAATATTAAATAAGCCAAGGTATCTGTTTGTTATCCTTCTAATGGATTACTCATAGCTTGATTTCCCATCAACCACTCTTCAGGGATTGTTTCAGCCAGGTCACATTAAAAGAAGGCAAAAATATCACCCTAAGTAAAGCATATGTAAGAAGAAAAATATATAGTCTATTTTTCCCTCTAACTACAAATTAAGAAAAAAATATTTCTTATTACCAACTTGTTTGATTTTTCATGACAATGTTCTTATTTATTTATAAAGAATTAAACATTTTTAAAAATATATGTTTTGGCCCATAACACTTACATGAGCACTTTTCATTTCTTTATATGCTATGAGCATTTTTAATATATTAGTCTTTTTTTAAATAAAGCCCTCAAAAGCATAATTTTAGAGAGTGTCTTTGGAATTAACTCTAGTATGAGTTATCTTACTATCCTTCTTTTAATTATTTTTTTGCATTTAGTGCACCTCATTTACCCAAACACATTTTGTGTCATTGTACCCTTGAGGGTCTAACTGATGTGAGGTGTACAGTGATATAATTGCTCTTAGTACTTTTTGTTTTCTGCCTAGTATCCATCTCTCCTTCTTTATCAGCAACCTTTGAATTTTTCTTGGAGCACACCCATTTGTTACTCTCATTCAGTATAACCTGTACACGAGTCTCTATGGGTTTCAAAGATGAGATGCAAGAGCCAGGTAGATCATTATCTTCACCCATCCATGCTAATAACTTAAAGAAGTAGACTTTGACCCAAGCTGGTAATTTCAGAGTGAGTCTCAGAATTTGTAGAGGAGTTCTGAAACTGAGCTTCTCAAAATCTACTGCTCTTTCATTTGCCTAAGCTATGAAGCCATCTTACTGTAATGAGGGCAAAGTGTCTGTCATACAGGTGCCACTCCAGAAAAAGAGAAGATGATAGATGGAGAGAGAGAAACTGGACACAAAGATCCTATTTTTTCAATATGTATCTTCTATTCTTCGTAATTCTTTGAGACTCTCATTTAAGATGATACTAAATCCAACATATCCTTACGTATTCATTTACAAGTTATAAGCCAATCAATTCCTTTTCTACTTAAGCTATTTTAGGACTAGATTTTTATCTTGCTACTAAAACTATCTGAGTAATATACAAAAATGATTCATATTAAAAATATAACTCTAAGACCTTACAACATTGAAGAATTAAACAGTCTTCACACTACAGATAAAGTGCTATAGCGGTGCCGTTATGTAGGTACACTGATATTGTCTGGTAAGCAGCACAGGAGAGCAAGTAATAGACACATTCTAACAAATTGAAAATACTTCCCAAACGAAGTGACATTTCTGTTGGCTTTTAAAGTATGAGTAAGAATTTCATCAGGCAGAAAACTGAACAAAGACATTCTAGGAAATGGAAAGATATTATTCTAAATTTAGAGCAAATAAGATAATGTTTCAACTCCTTTATTTTACAGGTTGGGAGAAACTGATGTCCTGAGTGGTTGTGATTATTTAAACATATTTTATGATGACTTGGCTAATTCCAAACTTGTTATCAATTACCTTTACCGCTTATGAAGAGGAAGCAGAAGAATGTAATGTATTAGTCAATGTTTATCCAATTAATCTGGTACTGGCTTATTGTGTTTAATTTTTATTTTTCAGCCAAATAAACTTTATTGCCATACTGATATCATATAGTTCAGTTGATTTTATAAATTTCTGTCTTCTGAAATATTTTCTAAAAAATATTTTAAAGTGTAAATGAGACTTTCTATGATTGTCTGTTGGGTAATTTGTATTTAACAATGAATATGATACACACATATTTTGCAAAGGGAAGATTATCACTTTTCTGTTTTGATTAACAATACTCACTGAACTAAGTAGAATACAGTAATAGACTGTCATTTGTTTTGATTCCAAAAGGACATTCTTCCACATAAAGCACCTAAAATATTTTAGAAGCAAAAGGGAAATGAAAGGAAAGGTAAACAATAAAAGGTAGGATGTTTAATATTATTTTGATACTATATAAAACATCTGAAATTATTGAAAGAAGAGATTTCTACATAACATAGTGAAATAATAAACTACATTACTAAGAATTTCCAACTGTCTGGAACTGTGCAAACCCTCTGTTTGAGATATCAAAGCTCTGGGAGATTTGAGGAACAGTTTTGTTACAATCAAAGATAAATTTGACCCTTTCAGAGGAAGTCAGAGTCCCTGGGAGATCACAATAACTGAGAAAATATTATGTCAACAAAAAATAACTTGAAAATAAGTCAGGCATTCTTGAGCCTTTCTAAAACATGTCTTGCTCACAAAAGTTTAATAACAGAGGCCAAGTAAAAAAAAAGAAAAATAAATAGACATGTCAATCTCTCACTTATTTCACAAAACTATCCAGAGCATAATAGTATAATACCACAAGACAAAAGGTACTTGATCCTAACAAGACCTTGAAGCGCCTTACTTGTGGAACAAATAAAAGAACAGTGACCCTCCCTTAGAATTGTAGAGAACCACAGAACATACTTATCTTCAAAAAATGTATTCTAATGCACATTTCTAATCTTAGAAGCCCTTTATTCTAATCTTAGAAGCCCTTTATTCTACTACTACAGTTACCTAAAAGGTTACCATTATGGCTTTTAAAACCTGCATCCTAGTTATTCACTATATAACACAATATCCAATAGGCTTTTTTAATAAAGTGTTTTGTTTTGTTTTGTTTTTTGTCCTTCTAATAGTGGTCACCATGCCCATATTTTTAATGACTTCTTTCAAATAATGTAAAAATCATTGCCTCTGTTCATGAACACACTCAGCTGACTCACAGGATTTTTATTTGTATCCTGGACATAATTCCCTGTAGTGACTCAGGCTCTTCAAACACAATCCATGACATTATCTTACAGGCTTATCTGTTTCTGGATATTTTCTGTTTCTCTAATTGATGCAGATATTGGGAACAATCTATTTCTTAGGCTCAGGTGTCAGGTTTGCTTTATCTCTTGCTGAATATGAACAGGAGGTATTTAGTACAGACTGTAGCAAAGATTGTCTACATAATGTGACAATAAAACCAACCTAAGAATAAATTAAACACTAAGATGAATAAAGAAGAAAAGTGAAAAGAACCTGAGAAATTTATAATATTATTGAGTTTCTGATTATACTGTACATAAAGCCTTTTCTCTTATCTTTGACACATTTAGCTCTTGATTTTTCCAAAAGAATGTAACCTAAATAAGATAAAATATTTACTTTGAGTTACCCATCACTGCCTCACCAGTGCCTACAAGAGTGCTCAGAACATTTTGATACTAAATATATAATGTAGAGAGAAGAAAAGAAGAAAAAATAGTTTATAAATTATTAAATTTGAAAAACAGAGAACAGATATAGCTACTGAGATGTAAGTTTTTCAGTGACCAATAGATTTTTCTAGACTGTGAGATTATTGATTATTTTCCTTGACTTATATATATTTTTGTATATTCTTATTATTCTAAAATTTTCATGTATAATTTTAATAAGAGAAATGTTATTTTTAAATAAATAAAAGAGATTTTAAATAATTTCCTTTATAATTACTTTATAACATGGACAGTTGGGATTATCTGATGATGTTTCATAATGGTTTCTTGCTATTGCAATATCTAACTTGAGAGTACATTTTTACTGATACATATAAAATTACAAAATGCTCACAATTAATTATAACAAACATGTTTATAAATAGTAATTTTAGACATGATAGCACAATAATTTACTCTTATTTGAGTCATGAAATAATTAAAGCAAGGATCTATAAATGATATATCCCAAGTCATATAGATTTTGGTCATCTAAATTTTAGAAAAAACAAAATTACAGTATATTCAAAGATTTTTCATCACTACATAATACTTAGCACAGTATTTTCTCCAAATGAACTATCTAGTATTGGGTGTAGAGGCTGTCTTTAAGAGGTAGATCATAGAGTACATATTCAATTTAGAACGAGTATACACATAAAATAATATGTGTATTTAAAGGTATAAGAATGAGACACTTAGAGGTTAAATAAGTTATGAATAAAATTTACATCAACATATGCAGGATGGCCAAGAAAGCATTCAGTTTGTGTGCTATAATATTTTTTCTAGTAATTGTAGATTAAGAAAACAATGCGATATTATTCGCAGAATCAAATGAATAATAATAATCAGTTATTGTAAAATTACTGACTGGGTGGTGAAAAAATATGTGCATTGAACAAATAAAAAGCATAAATAAAGAAGGTTTCATCACTTTGGTAGTTGATATTTTCCAAGAAATGTGACTATATATCTGTGTTAAGACAAAAACCCAATATTAATACATCAATCAAATGAATGCTTGAAGCAGTTTTTAAATCTTATAACATATGCATCATGCATTATTTCTGATTGATAGAACTCTGATATGTTGCTATATATAAAATTCAGAAATTCAGGATCTAAATTGTACAGGATCTAATTTGTACATTGGTAATGAAGTCAGCACCGGTTTATGATTGCCTTATCTCTTCTTTATTATAAGCCTTGTCTTTCACTGAATGGCTTTTATTTTATTTGCTGTGTTTGGTTAGATGTAGCCATCACAGGAAAATTTGTAGATACAAAATTGACTTTATCTATTGAATAATGAATTTAAAAAGAAAAAACAAAGCCTAAGTGCCTTTTACTCTAAATAAACATTGATATAAAATTGTTTTTATAACTTTTGGCATGAATAGACATATCATAAAAATCAACCACAAAACTGGACAAATTATCAAAATCAACTATTAGAGAACTCTGTAATTTGACCAAGGTCATATAATAAACTGAGAAGCACTTATTCATGGAAACTACTAACCTTCAGCTAATAGTCAGTTTGTGGCTGTTTTGCACGAGGTTATCCCAGAACTCCCCTAGTTTTGGAGGCATAGAAGTTTAATCAGGGTGGGACAGGATATGGAAGCCAGGAGCTTCACAACCATGGAAGAAAAAGATCTATCTCGCTTGATCTGAAAAATTGTTAATTAAATTAGCAATCTTGATGGCAACTGAAGAGAGATCAGTGGCTCCATTAGCAAAAGATTGAAGTCTTATGCAAGGCAAACAATGAACTATAAGAATAGTGTGGGATTTAACTGGGAGATATGGAAGCTGAGATAACCATGGAGGTCTAGGAGACTTAATAAACTGTCCATATATTCCTAATTGAGAAGAGTCAGTCAGTGTGTGCATAGCAGAGACCAAGAGCACTATGATACCAATGTCCTCAAGTAAAGAAGGCTGTTTGTATGTACAGAAGTGGCATGATAAAATTCCATTGGAAGTTAAAGCCAAGGAAGCTTTAAAAAGGCCTGACATTTAAATTACATAGACCCAGCAGTAAAGACTAAAAATCTTACTGGCTAAATCCTTGCACCAATCTTAAAATGAACCCTAAGCCATTCAAATACAGCAGTTATCAGTAGAAATTCAGATAGAAAAATAAGCACAAGAACAACAACAAACAGCATAGAATCAATCATGCTTATGTTACAGAGAAGAGTCTTCACAAATTTCATCCACATAAGTTATAAAACAAACAAACAAAAACAATATTCAGTAGGCAAAGTAAGAATCCAGGCTTGCTACAATCAATTCCTCACTATTATGCAAAAAAGAAATAAATAAATAAGCAAAAGAAACATAAAATGAAACAAAAAGTGTGAATAATATTCATCAAAATAAAATAAAATAAAAAGTCCATACACATTACCTCTAACTGACAACATGTGGGACTCAGCCATGACTTCAAAGCAACGCTTATAAATATGACCAAAGAAAAAAATGAAATGATGTCTGAAGAATTAAAGTATAATGACAATGACTCAGCAAATAGAGAATCTAACAAGCATAGAAATTAATAAAAAGTAATTAAAAATTTTGATGTTAACAAGTGCAATGGCTAAAATAAATTGTCTAAAAGAGCTTAACAAAAAATTTGATATGTGAGAGAAATCAGTGAACTTAAAGATAAAGCAAAATAAATTATTCTTTTTGAAGAACGGGTAAAAGAAGATTAAATAAAAATGAACGGAACTTCAGAAACCTGTGGGGAAATGTCAAAAATAGCAACATACATGAAATTTAGCCATAGGAGGAAGGGATAAAGAGCACAAGGAAGAAAAATACATGAAGAAATAACAATTGAAAACTTTCCAAATGTTATGGAAATTTTTAATTTATAGCTTTAAACAACCCAATAAATCCCAAATAAAATACAGAGATAACATCTGGACGCATCAGTCAACTTGTTGAAAGCCAAAAAAAAAAAAAAAAAAAAAAAAGAAAACAGTATCAGTGAGAGATAAATGGCCAATTATATACATCATGATTAATAATTGACATCAGAAAAAGCAAGCAAAAAATAGTGTTTTGTTATATTTATATTGATGATAGAAAAGTATTGTCAACTAAGAATTTTATAACTAGCAAACTCATCTTCGAAATTGAAGGCAAAGTAAAAACATTCTCAGAAAGAAAGAAGACCAAGGATATTTGTTGCTACCAGAACTGACTTACAATAAATACTAAAGAAAATCCTTTACACTGAATGGAAATATGCAGAGAGTAATTCATAATGACAGAAAGAAACAAGAGTGACAGAATGATAACTATGTGAGTATATATAAAAGAATCTAGAAATATGTTTTCTCATTTCTTCTATTAACTTATTTAAAACATATGAGGTGGTATTAAGTAATTATTGTCACACTGTATTTTGAGGTATATATAGGTATATATAATACAAAAATATTAACAAAAAAGGAGAAGAAAAAAGAGACTATATTGTAGCAAATTTTTTATATTTTAAATAACTAAGCCATTGTGGTTCTGACATAGATTGTAACAAGTTAATATATACAATGTAATATCTAGAATGTGAGAGGACAAGCTTTCACCTATAGATCAAATCTGACATGCCACTTGTTTTGTGTCTATTTTTTTATTGGAAAACCGCCATGTTTCTTCATCAAGATATTAACTGTGGCTGTTTTCATAGTAAAATGGCATAATCGATCAGTTGCAACAAAGAAAATATGGCCCACAAATTTAAAATATTTATTATCTGGTCCTTTACAGAAAAAAAAAAAAAACAAAATCTTCCAACCACTACTGTAAGTGAACACTAAAATAAATAAATAAATAAATAAAAATAAACCTCAGAATAATACAGGTAAAAATGTAAATGAAGAAATTAAAATAGTGCATTACAAAAGCTAACAGCACCAAAGGAAGCAGTAGAGGTGAATAGACATGAGATAATTAAAATATAAGTAGCACATAGCAGACAAATAAAATGTAATAATAACATTAAACATGAATGGACTAACCATCCTATTCAAGACACATTATGTTAGTCTTGATGAAAAATTAAGATGCAACTATATGTTGTCAACAAGTAACACATCTTCAATTTGGAAAATAAGTAGATTGAAAATGAAAAGATGGCAAGTGGTGTGCCATGTAAACAGTAACCATCAGAAATCTGGACTGCTTTTAGTACTATCAGAAAAATAGACTTTAAAATAAGAAATATTATAAGACAAAAGAGGGAAATTTTATAATGATAAACTTGTCAATCCACACGAAAACATAAAAAATATAGAATCATATACACTTAAGATAGTCTAAAAATATATGAAGCAAAAATGACAAAATCAAAAATAGAAATAAAAAATTAAACAATAATAGTTGAAGACTTCTACTACTCTCTCTAAATATTGGCTAAAATGAAGTAGAAAGTCAGAATATATACATTAAAAAACGTGAAAACTTTATTAATAACTAGACCTAATGGACATTTTAAAATACTCCATCTAAACTTTGAAGAACACATACATCTTTCAAAGTGCACATAGAACATACTCAAGATAGATCTTATGACACACCACTAAAAATTAATAAATAAACAAACAAACAAACAAATAAACAAACATAAAAAATAAATATAATGCAAAATATATTCTGTGGCAATAAAAGAAGGTAGAGGTTGACCATGGGAAGAAAATTGAGAGACTAACAAATATTTAGAAATTAAACAATATAGTTGTGATAATGCATGGATCAAAAAGAAATTAGAAATATATTTTAAATATTTTTCTTGAATAGAAATTAAAACAAAATATGCTAAACACAGAATAAATAATATTTAAAGGAAAAATTACATTATAATACAATATCAAAAAAGAAGAAAGGTCACAAATTCTTAACCTTTTACTTGAGGAAACTAGAAAAGAATCCAACTAATCTCAAACAAGTAGAAGGAAAGAACTAATAAATTACAGAGTAGAAATTAAAAACAAACGAACCAAGAGAAAATCAATAGCGAAAATCAATGAAACCAAATGTTGATTCATTAAAAAAGATTAAAAAAATAGACAAATGTACACTGTCATTGATAGTAGGAAAAAAGTCACTGCTGATTTATTCTGAAAGTACAAGGATTATTAGGAATAATAAAAACAAGTTAATGTAAACAAATTAGACAACTTAGCTGAAGTAGAAAATATATAAAAAGACGTAAATTATGCAAACTGGCTCATTACTAAAGAAAAAATCTAAGTAGACTTATAATTAGTTAAAAAGTAAAATTAGTAACTTTAATCTTTCCACACAAAAAAGCCTACCCAATATGGCTTCACTGTGAATTCTAGCAAATATTTGGAGAATTAATTATACAAATTCTTCACAAAATCTTTCAGAAAATAGTGGGAACTCATCTCAACTCATCGTTGGATCCAGGACACTGTGACACCAAACCATACAAAAATATCAGAAGAAATAAATACTAAAAACAACATTCCTCTTGAATATAGACACAAAAATTCGTAACAAAATAGTAAGCCAAATCTAGCAACTTATAAAAATGATTATACATCACAATCAAGTGGATTTCATCTCAGAGATGGAAGATTGGTTTAACAAAGAAAAATTAATTAATGTATTATTATAAATAAAAGACAAAAGCTACATAACTACCTCAATAGATACAAAAGAATTTTACAAAACCAACAAAATTCATGACAAAAAAATCAACAAACTAGGAATAGAAGTTTATCAGCTGATGAGGAGCATCTTCAAAAAACCTATGACTAATATCATACTTAATGGTAATGAATGTTTTCTCCTTAAATTGGAAACAAGATTAGAATATCAATTTTCATCACACATGCAACATTTTATTTGAGGTTCTAAACAATGTAATAAGATCAAAAATAAATAAACATATAAAGCGGTTCTAAACAATGTAATAAGATCAAAAATAAATAAACATATAAAGCCATCCACATTGGAAAGGAAAAAATGAACAATTTTTATTGCAAATAACAAAATCCACAATTAAATTACTAGAACTAATACATGAGTTTAGGAAGATAATAGGTTAAAAACTCAACATAAATATAAATTGTATTTCTGTATAATAATGCTGAACATTAAAAAATAAAAAAATAATAATTTACTTCTTTTTTGAAGATTTAAACATTTTATATATTTGTTTCTATTTTATTCCCATCCCACACTCTCTTCCCCCTTTGACAAACATTGGCTTGTTTTATATATCTATGGGCCTCTTTCTGTTCCTGTTTTCTTTCTTTACTTGTTTTGTTTTCTTAGATAGCACATATAAGTGAAATCATACAGTATTTGTCTTTCTTCGTCTGACTTATTTCACTTAGCATAATATCCTCTATGTCCATTTGTGTTATTGTAAGTAGCAAGATTTGGTTTTTTTATTGTTGGATAATATTTCAGTGTGTGTGTGTGTGTGTGTGCATGCGTGTATGCGTATTTCTTCTTCATTCATCTATTTATGTATATGTAGATTGCTTCTATATCTTGATTATTACTAGTAATGCTTCAATGAACATATAAGTACATATATTTTCGTGAATTTCTGTTTTCATTTTCTTTAGATAAATACTCAGCAATTCTTGCTGGGTCATATGGTAGTTCTTGTGTTAATTTTTTGAGACTCCCTCTACTGTTTTTCATAGTGGCTGAACTAATATACAGTCTCAACAGTGTACAAGAGTTCTCTTTTCCCCACATTCTCTCCCATACTTGTTATTTGTTGATTTATTAACGATAGCCATTCTGACAGATATGAAGTGATATTTCATTGTGGTTTTAATTTGCATATTTCTGACGTTAATGATGTTGAGAATATTTTCATATATTTGTTGACCATCTGTCTGATTTCTCTGGAGAAATATATTTTCAAGTTCTCTGCCCATTTTTAATTGCATTATTCAGTTTTTTGTGTTAAGTTGTATATGTTTTATATATTTTGAATATTAGCACCTTATCAGATGCATCACTGGAGAATATTCTCTCATTTAGTAAGTAGTTTTTCATTTTGTTGATGGTTTCTTTCACTGTGCAAAAACATTTTAGTTTGATGTAATCCTATTTTTTATTTTTTTCTTTTGTTACCCTTACCCAAGGAGATATCATTACCCAAAGTTATATTGCTTAGAGCAATGTCAAAGAGTTTACTGCCTATGCTTTCTTTTAAGAGTTTTATGATTTCAGGTCTTATAATTAAGTTTTTAATTAATTTTGAGTTTATTTTTGTATGCAGTATGAGAAATTGGTACAATTTTATTTTTGCATTACCTGTCCAGTTTGTTCAACATCACTTATTGAAGAGCCTGCCATTATCCTGTTATATATTCTTGCCTCATGTGCCATCAATTAATTGACCATCTAAGTGAGGATTTATTTCAGGACTGTCTATTCTATTCCATTGATCTGTATATCTGTTTTAATGCCAATACCATAGTATTTTGATTATTGCAGATTGATATATTTGGTTTTGCTCTTCCTCAAGATTTCTTTGGCTATTTGGGGTTATTTTGTGTTTCCATATAAATTTTTGGATTAGTTGTTCTAATCTGAGGAGAATACCATTGAAATTGTAATAGGGATTACATTGAATTTGTCTGTGCATTATGTAGTAAGAATATTTTAACAATATTAATTCTTTCAATCCATGAGCAAGATATATCTCCATTTGTTTCTATCTTCTTCATTGTCTTATAGTTTTTAGAATACAGGCCTTTTAACTCTTTGGTTAAATTTATTTCTAGGTATTTTATATTTCATTTGATGTGATTGTAAATGGGATCTTTTTCTTAATTTCTCCTACCAATCATTCATTATCAGTATAAAAAAATGCAACAGATTTCTGTGTATGGATTCTGTAACCCGAAACTTTACTGAATACACACACACACACACACACACACACACACACACATACATAATTATAAATTATGGCATCTATAAATAATAAGCATTTTACTTCTCCCTTTCCAACTTATATGCCTTTATTTATTTTTCTTATCTAATGGCTATGGCTAGGACTTCTAATACTATGTTGAAGAGACGTGGTGATGGTGAGCATTCTTGTCTTGTTACTAATCTTAGAAGAAAAACTTTCAGCTTTTCACCATTACGTATGATATTAGCTGTGGGTTTGTCAAATATAGCCTTTATTATGGTGAAATATGTTCCTTCTATATCCCTTTTTTGAGAATTTTTATTATAAAATTATTAATTTTTATCTAATGTTTTTCTGCATCTATTGAAATGATAACATTGTTTTTATCCTTTATTTTCTTATTGTTATACATCACATTGATTGATTTATGGATCTATCATTGCATCCCTGAGATGAACTTCTAACCCCCACTACCTGTGAATGTGACCTATGGAAGTAGAGTCTTGTAGATGTAAATTAAGATGATATCATTAAGTGTGCCTAATTTAACATGAATGGTATCTTTATGAGAGGAGAAAACTGTCATATGAAGACGGAGACACACAGGGATAACATCATGTAATGACAGAGCGGATATTGGAGTGATGGAGGTGCAAGCTAAAAAATATGAAGGATTGAAGGCCACCACCATAAGCTAAGAAGAGGCAAGGAAGGATTCTATCCAGAGTTTCAGGATCAAAGGCCTACTTTAATTTTGGACTTCCAGTCTCTAGAACTGTGGGAAAATAAATTTAAGTTGTTTCAAGGCACCCAATTTGTTGTACTTTTTTACAGCAATCCTATGAAAGTAATACAGGCAGTTAACTCATGAAAAAGAAAGATGCCTGGATTATTATTTTTATTTTTCTTGTCAAAAAAAAAACAGCTTTAAGAAATTATTAACTGCATACACCATAATTTAAAATTTTTACAACTTCCTTTAGTTTCTTCTTACCACAACGTGTAAAAAGAAACTCCTCTCGAAACTTGTACAAATAATGTTATTTATTGAGAGCATCTATATTCTTAGCACTATGTTAAGTAATTCATTTACATTCTCATTTAATCATCAGAGATTCTCTATGGTAGTTACTATTATTTCCTCTCACTATCATAATGAAAGGTTATAAGGGATAATTTCTTGACCAAAGGAAATAGACCCATGTCTGTTGGAATCCAGAACTCAGGACTTTAACCACAATGCTAAATTGTAATCTGTTTAATTTTCTGATATTTAATTTTCAAAACTACATTGGTTTTGAAAAATATTCAAGAATGGATTTATAAAAATAACATTAAGGAGCCCATCTTGCTATATTTTTTTTTTTATTATTTAAGTTTCTAGGAATCACATAACTATTAACAAGAAAATAATATTGTTTAATGAAATAAAACAAATGGATTCACTCTTGTCATTTTTGTATTTTATAGCTATATTTATCTAATCAAATAGCAAGAAAACTTAACAAGTGAAACTGTACTTATATTGGTGAATATTTTATTTGAACCAGACTGTTCTTCTGAATAATTACAAAACTCATTATCTCTTAAAGTAAATTTGTTCTTATATGGTAGATTAAAGATTACCACAGATTCTTCTATATTCTTTCTTCAGGATTTGGAATCCATGTCCCCTCCACTTGAATGTGGGCAACCTCTGTAACCTCTTTGGACAACAGAATGCAGAGAAAGTGAATGGTACCAATTTTTGAGTTCAGACCTTAAAATACTGATACTATCCACTTCTTGTTTCTTGAAAAATACTCCCTTGGAATTCTAAGGTTTCACGTAAGAACAGCAACTACCTAGCCAAATTATTATATGGAAAATTTAGAATGTCCATGAGGAGAGTGAGAGAGAGGGGCATAGCTTCTAACCATTCCTACCATGGCACCAAATCTGTGAAAAGTCATTTTTGACTCTCTAAACCAAGAGTCTCCAACCCTCGGGGCTATGGACAGGTACCTGTTCCTGGCCTTTTGGGAACTATGCTGCACAGCATGAGTTGAGCAGAGGGCATGTGAGTAAGAGAGCCCAATCTTTATCTGTATTTGCTCCCGTTCCCCAGCACTAGCATCACTGCTTCGGCTCAACCTCAGATCATCAAGCATTAGATTCTCATAGGAGCACTGGTTCCCAGTACCAAAATGTTTGGAGACCACTACTCTAGACTGCTCTAGACAAACTCAACCACAAGCTGAAAACATTGTGATCATAATTGATAACAGGTGGGACAAAAGAATTACTCAGACAAGCTCCATCTGAATTCTTGAATGGTTATTTTAAAGCATTAGATTTGAGGAGGTAGCTTGTTATATAGCAAAAGATAACCTGAACATGATACTCAAATGTATCTTGAAGAATGGCACCTAAGTTATTTCCATTGTTTTGGTTTCTATTTTAAATCTCTAACATAGATGTCCCTGTACAATCTGCTGTCATGGAATTTGGCTGATGAGGCTTGTTTTCCTGACCAGTAATTTGCAGGTGCATGGCTGTGCGTGTTGTCTGATATAATGGTTTTATTTCTAACAGGAAAAAAAGTACAAATTGAATTTATAGCTGCATCGGATTACAAGAAGGTAGCAAAATGCTTTTAAATTTTGTTCAACATGTTTTTCAAAATTAAAAAGAAAAAAGAAAAAAGAAAAGCTCTTTTTTTTATTTGCAAATGTTTGGAGCAATGGTAAATGAACTATTTTTTCTCATTTTGATTTCTGAAATGACAGAAAAAACACAAGGGTTTTAAAAAAATGGTCCTTAAAAATTTCTTCATATTTGGATAACACTTGTAGAGCTGATATATTTTTTTAATATTCCTCAGTATACATGGGTTTGGTTTTGTTTTTAGATTTTATACAAAAAATGAATTGCAGAAAACACCTTATTAGCTATTGTGATGATTATAGTTTTACTATCACTATGTCCATTCATTCTTTATTATTTTACCAAACATGTATTAAATATTTTCTGTTTCAGGTATTTCATTGGGATACAGTCCCACGATTGATCAATTGTCCGCAAGAGAGTGATAAGTGAGAAAACACCTGCTGCTTAGCTTGATATTCTTCCAAAGAAGAATGGGGGCGGGGATGGGCTGAGGAGGAAGCAGCCTCAATGCAGACTTACAGGAAGAGGTCAACTACTTATCCTAGCTTTGAATGGAAAGTCCCTAAGATAGTCACAATAAGGAAGAGTTAGGCATGACAGATTTTCTTTTCAACCAGATTTTAGTCAGAATCTTAGTAAGCCCTCTGCACAACTAGACACAACCTTGGGCTTCTGTCTCCATCCCTGGAGAGTTCAGTTTTATCAAGACTTCTGCTACATCAATTCAGAGAGAATGCTCACCCACAAAATCTGATCACTCTGGATAGTTGATCAAATTCCTCATCCTTCTACTTCCCCCAGATGGATCCGATCACTATAGCCTGCCTCAACAAAGAATACTGTCAAACTGCTATAGCCAGAAATCCTACTTTCCTTCAAATGTTCCCTCGTAGTAATTTTTCATCCACTGGACTTCACCTTGTTCTTTGACTATAAATTCTCACTTTTCCATGTTGTATGCAGAATTGTGCCCCGGTTGTAAACTAAAGTATCTTTTCTTCTAATAAAATAGACCCTGAGTAAAATCTGCTTTTTTACCATTTTAACTACAGTTTAGCGTTTTTTGACAGTTGTGGTGCTTGCCATGTGGGTAAAATCAGGGTCATCATAGGACTATGGGACGTCTCACCCAAGATCTCAAGTGTTCACCTGTGAAGGCTTTGTCTTCACTCTCAGCCAACTGATGGGGTATTAAATTGGTTGGTGAAACTTCTGAGCCATTGCTCCAGATGGCAGTCCATTGAAACACAGTAGGAAAGGTTTTGATGATAAGATTCCTAAAAGTTGCATTAAGGGCTGGGATAGAGTCCTAAGCTTCTCTATTTGTAAGGAGCTAGTCTCTGTAAGAATAAGAAGCTAGGTTAGAGTTACATTTCTCTGTTTATAAGCAAAAGATATCACTAGTTAAAAATAGGAGCTTCTCGTTTGACTGGAACCTCATTCTCATTTTCAGAATTCTTTGACTATGTATTCTGCCAGCTCTATCTTCTTCTTTTCTTGTCAGCATAACTTTGCTAAAAATAATATGGAATATCAGTGGTCTCTTTGGGAAATTTAAGGTCTTCTCAAACTGGCTCCTTTATGATCTCTTTCTTTCCCAGACCTCTGCTCCTCCTTCCTGTTTCCTCCTTCGATCTTCCCTTTGGCAACTTGAATTCTTCAAACTCCCAATTCTTCATCTCTTTGTCTATATTGCTCCTCTCATAAAAATCTCTCAAGGGATTCAGAGACTTCCAAAATCCAACATCTGATGTTGAAAAGTTCCAGCAAAGCAGACTAGAAAAGGTCTTATGGTTAATTACTATCCTTCATGTGCTTATGTAAATCATTAGACCAAATCTAATGAGACCAGATTTATTTTATAAGCATAATCAAAAGGGGAGCGTGGTGACTATAGAGATAAATTTTATGTTTGAATGGAAAACTATAATGGGCTCTCAATTCTAGTTTCCTCTACTATGTGGCTACAACACTCCAAATCCATGTTTCCAATTTTTGTTTTACCTTGATTACTTGGTGCCACTGAGAACTAAAATCTGACTGGCCAGATTTTATTTGGACTGTCTAATGAAGTTCTGTGAGTTGGAGGTGTACATTTTCATGCTCTACTTCAAGTAATAGCCACAACTGTAACAGTGATATATATGCCATCACCAGAGATATTCAAACTTTAAATCAAAAAATCTGTCAGCTTGTCACTGATGTCCTCATTCCACCAACTAAAGATACTTTAAAGCCAACATCTATAAATTCTTTCAACTGGTTAATATCTGGGCTCAGAAACTGAGTTAACAATATATTGTTTCTTCTTTTATTTCCACAGAAATTTCCCTCATTAAATGCCTAATTGCTTTTGCTGCCAAGTCCCAACAGAAGGTTCTGCTGCTCCTTAATGAACAAAAGACAACTAAATGACTTATTTTGTTCAGATGAAAGAAGAAAAAGAGGGATTCACAAAGATACTCTCCTTAACCATATTTTTTTCAGGTCGCATTGATCTCTCTGGTCAACTAGGTCCAAACTTGGGTTTTCATCTATGTCCTGTAGAGTACAGTTTTAGCAAGAATCCTACTAAGTTTAGAGAAAAATCCCCACCCGCAATATATGATCACTCTGGATATCTAATCAAATTCCTCATCCTCCACAATCCCTCTGGTGATGTCTGATCACCCTGGCCTGCCTTCAGCAAGAATCTTGTCAAATAGGTTTAGTGAGAATCCCACTTACCCTGATGTTTCCTTTTAATAATTTTTCATCCACCACTCCCTCACTTTGTTCTTTGGCTATGAGTCTCCACTTATCCATCTTGTATTTGGAATTGAGCCCAGTTCTAGTCTATACTGACATCTCTTTTTCCTATTGCAATATTTCTGATTAAAATCTGCTTTTACTACGTTAAAGTCCACATCTGATTTTTTTTTATAGGAATTGTGCACCAAGCAGAGAAAAAGCAAGTAGCAGGGAATAAATAAAGCACAGGAAATAGCATTAGAGCTCCATTATGAGGATAATGGGAAAATGTCAGGTGGAGGAAGGATACAGAGAGGACTTTGAAAGTAAAAAAAATTCTGATTATGAATCTGTATAATCTAACTAAAGAGAAAACAAAAACGAAAATACATTTTCCATCCCACTATCCAGAGATAACTATAAATATAATATTAAAGTATTTATTTTCAGTATAATTTTAATATATAATTTTAGTAATAATTTTGTATAGTATTTTAATTGTCTTTTCTCATGTCAGAATATATTCTATGTAAAATAACTTCGTAATTTCTGGATTATTATTTTTTTTAATGAAGACATTCTTTAGATCAGTTTAAAAGTTACATCAAAACCAAAAGAAAGATACATATTTCACATGTACTTCTTACCCATATACAAGTATAGCTTCTGGTAGTCAACACCTCCCACTGAAGTGGTACATTTGTTGCAAGTAATGAACCTACATTGATGTATTATAACCATTCTAAGCTCTTAGACTACATTATAGTGCATTATTGGTGTTAATTCTCTGAGTTTAGACAAATGTATAATGACATACATCTACCATTATGGTAGTATACAGAGTATTTTCACTGTCCTAAAGATCCTCAGTGCTCTGCCTATTTACCACCATTCTCCCACCAGCCCTGACAAAGTACTAGCAAGCACTGATCTTTTTATCATCTCCATAGTTTTGTCTTTTCCAAAATCTCATATAGTTGGAACTATATGATATGTAGCCTTTTCAAAATGGCTTCTTTCACATAGTAATATTCATTTAATGTTCTCACCTGTATTTTCATGGTTTGAAAGCTCATTTATTTATAGTGCTTAATAATGTTTATTCTTTGCATGTATCACAGTTTTTCCATTTACCTACTGAAGACCATTTGATTGCTTAAAAGTTTTGGTAATTATGAATAAAGTAGCTATAAACATTCATACGTAGATTTTTGTGTAGATATGTTTTCAACTCCTTTGAGTAGCTACAAAGGAGCATGTGTTTCTAAATCATGTGGTAAGGTTATGTTCACTTTTGTAATAAACCTCCAAACTGCTGTCTGAAGTGGCTGTACCATTCCCACCAACAATGAATAAGAGTTCCTATTGCTCCACATCCTTGTCAGCATTTGGTGTTGTCAGTGCTCTGGATTTTGGCCATTCTAATAGGTGCATAGTAATATCTTATTATTGTTTTAATTTTTATTTTCCTGATGACATATGAGGTGGAACATTTTTTCATATATATATTTGTCATTTGTATATCTTCTTTAGTGAGGTGTCTGTTAAGATCTTTGGCCTGTTTTATAATTGTGTTGTTTGTTTTCTAATTATTAAGATTTAAGAGGTTTTTTTTTGTATATTTTGATTAACAGTCCTTTATCAGATATGTCTTTGAAAATATGTTCTCCCATTTTGTAGCTTGTCTTCTCATTCTCTTGGCATTGTCTTTAACAGAGTAGAAGTTATTAATTTTAATAAATTCTAGCTTATCAATTATTTTTCCTGGACTAATATATTTGATTTGTATCTAAAAAGTTATTACTATATACAAGATTATCTAGATTTTCTGTTATCTGTAAGGGATTTTATAATTTTAGGTTTTACTTTAGGTCAGTGATCCATTTTAAGTTAATTCGTATGTCTAGATTCTTTTTTTTTACCCATGATGTTTAGTCAATCCAGCATCATTTGTTAAAAGTCTATTTTTGCTTCATTATAGTGCCTTTACTCCTTTGTCCAAGATGAGTTGGCTATTTTAATAAACCACTTTCTCAGTTCTCTACTGTGTTTCACTTTCATTATTCTTTACCAATATAACATTGTCTTGATTACTGTAGCTTTACAATAAGTTTAAAATCAGGTAGTGTCAGTTCTTTAAATTTATTTTTCTTCTTAAATATTGTATTGGCTATTTTGGGTGTTCATACGTTATGTTTCTCCATATAAACTTCAAAATTGGTTTGTCTGTATCCACAATACAACTTGATGGGATTTTGATTGACATTGCATTGAATTTATAGATCAATGTAAGCAAAACTGAGGTCTTGACAATATTGAGTCTTCCTGCCCGTGAACATGGAATTTATTTAGTTCTTTAATTTTATTCATCAGAATTTGGTAGTTTTTTTTTTTTAATATATAGATATTGTACACATTTTGTTGTATTTATACTTATATTTTTCATTTTCAAGTTTTAATGTAAATATTATTGTGTTTCTATTTTTAAATTTTACTTGTTCACTGCTTATATACAAAAAGTCATTGACTTTCTATGTTAACTTTATATTCTACGACCTTGCTATAATCATTTATTAGTTCCAAGATGTTTTTTTCTTTCTTTGTCAATTTTTGTGGCTTTTTTACATAGATAATGATGTTATCTGTGAACGAAGACATTTTATTTTCTCCTTTTCAACTTGTATAAGTTTATTTCCTGTTCTCATTTTATTGAGTCAACTAGAAACTGCAGTAAGATGTTGAAAAGGATTGGTGAGTGGACATATTCTTACTTTGTACTTGATCTTAGTGTGAAAGCTTTGAGTTTCTCACAATTAAATGTGATGTTATCTATTAGTTTTTTTGTAAATATTCTTTATCGAATTGAGGAAATTTATCTCTATTCCTAGTTTACTGAGAATTTTTATCGTAAATGGTGTTGCGTTTTGTCAAACGCTTTTGTATATCAATTGATAATTAGTAATTTTTGAGCCTATTTTGTGATAGATTATACTAAGTAATTTTAGAATGTTGAACCAGCTTTGCAAAGCTGGGATAAATCTCACTTGGCCTTGATGTGTAATTCTTTATATACACTGTTTGATTTGATTTTCTAATATTTTGTTGAGGCTTAGCATCTATGTTCATGAGAGTTATTGGTCTGTAGTTTTCTTTTCTTGTAATGTCTTTGCCTGATTTTGGTATTAGGGTATTTCTGGCCTCATAGAATGAGTTAGGGAGGATTTCCTCTGTTTCTATACCCTAAAAGTGATTATAAATAATTGGCATACTTACTTCCTAAAATGTTTGGTAAAATTCACCAGTGAATTTATCTGAAACTGGTGCTTTCTTTTTTGGAAGGTTATGAATTATTGATTCAATCTCTAATGGAATCAATCCCTATTCAGATAGGTTCTTTCTTCCTGTGTCAATAGATTGCATTTATTGATGTGCTGGTAAATATTAAAGCAATTTAACAAGCAGCATTCTAGAAAAGAAAAGCTCCAATTTAAAGCATTTGAAATTTTTGTTTTGTAAGTATTTTCACACTGGCCAATTTTAAGTTACCAATATCATGTTGCTGAAGGTAGTTTTCGAAAAAAATGTACAGAATGGGCTCTTATGAGGTGCCATAAATCATCTAAAGCATATCATTGAGTTTATTTTCAATTATATATAGCTAGACCAAACTTCATTCTATCTTTTCTGTTTTTGGATACTTAATTAATTACCATATATTTCCTTTACAAATAACATCTCTAATTCCGGTGCCTAGTTCTAAAAGGAAAATCCTGGATAAAGCTATACAAGGAGTAGAGACAGTGATCAATGGTCTAGGGGAAAAAAAAAAAACAGATAAATTGTAAATCATAGGCAAGATAGGTTTTTGCTTATTTTTCTATTTTGTCAAAACTACAATAAATAGATTAGAAATGATCATTTTATAAACCACTTCTATACACTTTGTATAAGTAATGTTTAAGTAACAGTAATTGTGAATAGATTTATGAAAAAAAAAAACACATAGAAAGAAGTATGACAAAGCAGGAACAAGTAAAATGAATAGTTAACATCAGCTAAGGCAAGAACAAAACAATCTATTAATCATTCAATAGCATGCCCATTTAACAAATATTTATTGAGAATTTATGTTAGGGATTGTTCTAGGCGCTACTGATGCCGTAATGAACCAATAGAAAACATTTTTTTTACTATAAGTGAGTGTCCATTTTAGTAAGGGAGATAGTTAATAAACAAGATCAATATGTTAGAAAGTGCTCAATGTTAATAGAAAAAAAAAAAACATCTAGAGGAGGATAGGGGACTAGGAATTATTCTATTTGGCAAAAGTCTGGCTGAACTTTAGATCAGGGAGTAAAAGGTAGGAGGATGTACCACCCAAAGTATACCTCTTTAGTGTAGGGATTATTTTTCATCAGAACGCTTATCTGGATGGCAGGCAACCTTTGTTTATAAAACATTTATTTTTCTTACTGTATTGTAAATTGCCTTCCTTTCTTTGAAGCCCCAGACCCCAATCCTTTTCCTAAGCTCAAGATGATATAAGCTCAACCATATGGCTGCCTTTTGACTCTCATATCTTTGTGAGGTTCCTTTGTAGGTGCATAATTTTTTTTCTCCTGTTAACCTGTCTTCTATTACAGGGATCTCTTAGCCAAAAACCAAAAAGGGTAGAGGAAAAGTTGTTTTCTCCCACCTACGGTGTTCAGGCAATGCTCATTGAGAGTCTGGAGAGCTTAAAAGATGACCACAGCAAGTGTCCTCAGGTCTTATTTAAGCCAAACACCTTGGAACTATTTGGAAATGCCTCCCACCAGCCCTCTGCTTCAAGAAAGTGACTTCCACGGTCTGGCTTTACAACAGTGATGCAGAGGAGAAAGTACAATTCAGGTGACAGGAAAAGCTACAATTAGAGGTGATCTCATAAACATATAAGCTTTCTGAAAATAATTCCAGATAATTGTAAAAGCAAAATTTTCAGAGCCCCTCTTCAGTCATTCCCATTAATTCACTGAGATTATAATTAGAATTACATATACCTATTAAACAGAATGCAAATATTGCTGGGTAGACAATTTGTCGAGGAATATGATTGATTTTTTCCTTTGTTTACATCTTTTTATCCTTCAGAAAATTTTTGTACATTATATAGATCCCTCAAGTTTACATTACAAGTTTTTCTAGGTATTTTTGTCTAATTTTTGTTGTGTCTGGAATGTTTGGGGGTGCTTGGATATAATATGAAGTAAAATAATTAGAAACTCTGAGCAGGATCTTTTGAGAATATCTAAATCTGTCTTATAGATTCCTGCAATCATTTATGCAGCAACTACTGATTGAGACCTTGATAGTGGCAAGGCCTGACAGGTCCTTATGCTCAAATACTGAAGACAGAAGACAAGGGGTCACATACACAACATTATTCAAGGTCTCCTGGGAAAACTGTGAGCAAACAAAATATTAGGACAACAGCATCTCCAAAAGTGCATTCTGAAGACCTCAGGCCAAGGACATCAAAATCATGGTGTGAATTCTCAAACTATGACAAAATGAGAATGCTAGACAACTTCAGACATTCATCTAATTTAGATAATATACAAGTTAAGATTAAAAAAAAAATTTGAAGTCAAAATGAAACAAATTTTAAATTGTTAAAGAGAAGGCCTAAAAGTTTTAACAAATTTTAAGAACTGAAAAGGTAGTTCATGAAACCGATTAATTCCATACTGAGCTAAGTAAACAAATCCATTTGAAGTAAAATTCCTCATCAGAAATAGAAAGACCTGAAACAACCATATGGCCTGCTATTGTATTTCGACTAATCTTATTTTCTTAACGGCTTAAAGGTAAATTTAAAGTTAAATTAGGTTCAGAATGCAATTGAAAGTTAAATGGTCTGTAAATTAATAGTTCAATTTTTAAAGCAATAGCATTAGTTTGAATTTTGAAATAAACTGGTGAAAGAAAAAACAAACACATATGTATGAAATGAGGTTTCAACTTTGTAAAACTTCATTAAAATTGTTTGCACCAAAACATAACAGGCAAACTAATGAAAGAGAGAAAGTAACATTACTAAGCACAGTGTAATGCAGCACCTGGATGTCTTTTGAGAAGATGCACATTTAAGGCAAAACAAAAGTAAGATAAATGTGGTTGACAGCAGAATGTCTTGATTTGTCTTTTAAAAAAATTAAAAAGAATTGATGAAAGAATAAGTAATAATATGTATTCTATGCATTTACCGCTATAACCAAGTTCATTGTCCTGTTTTTTCAGTGGTGTTTTCTATCAAGATATGAAGAGATTTAGAACAGGCTTCTTCAAAATGTGCCACTTCAAAATGTGAATTATTTTAAGCTTCAGGCAATTGAGAACCGGTGGGTTCAGGAGACCCTTCTGTCCCTCCCTTAACTACTTAGAAGAATTGAACTGGGGATTTTGCCCCCAAAATAAATATTACCAGAGATAACCTTTTATGACCTTTCTATAGGGAAAGCAAACTTCTAATTACTAAACATTTGTTCTTCTTATCCATCTGCCTTGATTTTTAGGCCAGTTAAAAGAACCTAGAAGATTAGAGGAAATTTTCTTCCTGTCACACAAATATAATATTTTCTTTACTATTTTTTTTTCTGTTCAAGGATTTCTCAATAAATAGGTCCTTAGGTATTAGAAACCACTAGTTCTTAGGTAGCTTTATGAGTCTGATAGTATAAAGAGATATGTAATGGGGATTATCTTTCAAGATACACAAAAGCATACAATTAGAATACTTCTATTTTATACTGTATTATTATATATTTTTTTAATTTTATTTTTCAATTATAGTTGGCATACAATATATTAGTTTCAGATGTATATCATAGTGATTAAACATTTATATAACTTACAAAGTGAGTTATATAAATTTAAAATCCATCAACACCATGTATAGTCATTTCAATATTATTGACTATATTCCTTAGTCTGTACTTTACATCCCAATGACTATTTTGTAACTACCAATTTGAACTTTTTAATCTCTTCCCTCTTTTCACCTATCCCTACAAACCCCCACCCATCTGACAAAAATCATAATGTTCTCTGTATCTGAAATAATTTCTGTTTGATTTGTTCATTTATTCTGTTATTTAGATTCCACATATAAGTGAAATCATACGGTATTTGTCTTTCTCTGTTCAATTACTCTACTCAGCACAGTATCCTCTAGGTTCATCCATGTTGTTGCAAGTGGGAAGCCTTTATTTTTCTTTTGGGGCTCTAATATTCCATTGCATAGATGTACTATTATCTTCTTTGTCTATTCATCCATTGATAAACACCCAGAATGTCACCATATCTTGTATATTGTAAATAATGCTTCAATGAACATGTAGATGTATATGTCCATTCATAATATTTTGAGTTTTCTCAGATAAATACCCAGAAGTAGAATTATTGAATTCTTCTTTGTTTTTTATTATAATTTTTGTTTTAAAGTTTACTTTATCTAGTATAAGTATTGCTACTCCAGCTTTTTTATTTTTTTGTTTCCATTTTCATGAAATATTTTTTCCATCCCTTTACATTTAGTCTGCCTATATCTTTCAAGTTAAAGTGAGTTTCTTGTTGTCAACATATATAAGGACCTCATTTTTTATCCATTTACTCACCCTATGTCTTTTAACTAAAGCATTTAATCCATTTACATTTAAAGTAATTATTGATAAATATGTAGTTATTGATTTTTTATTATTCATAATTTTGATCTTTTCTTTTTTCTTCTTCTTAAAGAAATCTCTCCAACATTTCTTTTAATACTGCCTTAAGTAGTGATGAATTTCTTTAACTTTTTCTTATCTAGGAAGCTCTATCCTTCAATTTTAAATGATAGCTTTGCTGGGTAAAGAAATCTTGGTTATTGGTCCTTTGTGCTAATTCCTTCCGGCCTGTAAAGTTTCTGTTGAGAAATCTGCTGGGAGTTCCCTTGTAGGTAACTAATTGCTTTTCTCTTGCTGCTTTTAAGATTCTCTGTTGGTCTTTAACCATTAGCATTTTAATTATGATGTGTCTTGGTGTGAGCCTCTTTGAGTTCATCTTGTTTGAAACTCTCTGTGCTCCCTGGATTTATATGTCTATTTCCTTCACCAGGTTAGGGAAGTTTTTCATCATTATTTTTTGAAATAGGTTCTCAATTCCTTGCTCGTTCTCTTCTTCTGGTACCCCTATAATGTGGATGTTGATATACTTGATGTTGTATCAGAGACTTCTTAAAATATTCTCAGTTTTTAATTTTTTTTCTTGTTATGCTTTTGATTGGGTGTTTTTTGCTACCTTTTCAAAGTAGTTAAGTTGATCCCCTGCTTTATTTAAGTTTCTGTTGATTCCTTTTTAATGTATTCTTCATTTCAGTTATTGTGTGTTTTATTTCTGACTGGTTCTTTTTTGTTTTCTATCTCCATTTTTATGTTGTTTATCTCTTTGTTGAAATTCTCATTAAAATCATTTAACATCCTTGTAACCAATGTTTTAAACTCTGAATCTGGTAGCTTCTTGTCTCCATTTTGTTTATTTCTTTTTCTGGAATTTTGTTCTGTTCTTTCATTTGAGACATGTTTATCTGTCTCCCCATTTTGGTGACCTCTCTGTGTTTATTTCTATGTATTAGGTAGAGCTACTATTTCTCCAGGTCTTAGTAGGGTGGCCCTATGTAGTAGGTATCCTATGGGACCCAGTTGTGCAGTCTTTCCTGTTCACCTGAGCTGAGAGCTCCAGGTGTGTCCCCTGTATGGATTGTGTGTGTCTTCTTGTTGTAACTGAGCCTTGATTGTTGTTTGCACATCAATGGGAGGAATTAACCCTCAAGCTGATTTGTTGTGAGAACTGGCCATGACTACAGTGGACATGCTGATATGCAGAGGCTGACCTTACGGAGCAGGATTTGCTTAAGTGGGGCTCTGATGCTTGTTCAGTCTGCCCTTTGAGTGTGTCATCTGCTAGCCCCAGGTCTTCCTGGGAGGTGCCCTGGTGCAAGTCAAGTTCAGTCTCAGTCTGTGTCCTTTCCAGGGCCACCTGGCATGAACCACCAAGCCTTCCACAGATGTCCAGCAGTCAGGCTGGGCTTGGAGGTGTCTGGCAGAGGCCAAGCCTTAAATTGAGGCTGTTTGCTGCCAAAGCCATGTTTAGGGGTGCCCCTCAAGAAGTAAAGAGCATGCTGAGGCTAGATGTTGCTTGTTTGGGGTTTGTAAACCTTTGAGAAATTTTAGGAAAGTCTACAGCATGAGCCAGGACAGTCCAATTGTATGTAAAAGCCACTGGAAGAAGCTTTGGTGAGCCCACAAGTTGGGTGGGGTGGGATCTCAAGGAATCACCAGGGCAGAATGAATGGTATTAGCCAGGATGATGGAAACTCAGATATGGTGGCCAACTAAGATTACATACTGTGATGGATGTGGCTCAACAAAAAAAAAATAATGACCTTTGCCAACACTCTGTTTGGTAGTTGTACTTCCAGCCCTTGACCTAAAGACAGATAATTCACTTTCTCCCCATGTGTCTCTGGCACCTTCCAAGCTGCTGCTCCAGTGCAGGAATTCAGAGTATGAGACTGTCATTGAATAAGTCTATGTGTGGAGCCTTTAGAAAGAATGCCTGGGATTGTAGTAGCCCTCTGTCTTACTCAGCTATAAACTCTGCTGGTTTTTTCAGCCTGAAGTTGTGGAGCCTTCTCTTCCTGGCACTGGAAACCTGGACTGGGGTACCCAGTGTGGGGTTGGGACCCATTGCTCCTCAGGGGGAACTTCTGCAGCCAAGGTATACCCTCAATATTGATTGGCCACACATGGATATAGAACCCACCCATTCTGCATCTCTGCCCCTCCTACCAGTGGCTTCTTTATGCCCTTAGTTATAGGATTTCTGTTCAGCTGGATTTCAGGTGATTCTCAGTGATTGTTCTGTAGGTTTACTGTAATTTTGATGTAGTCATGAGAGGATGCAAGCACAGCATTTACCTACTCCATCTTGACTGGAAACTTTATCCTTTATTATTTTATGTAATGTAACTGAGGCAACTTTTATTTATCTTTCACGATAGATTTATAACATAGGAAATAGAATTATACACTCATACATTTTCACTTCAATGCCTGCACTAATTTATATCTAAAAACATTTCCATTACTATAGCATAAATATAAACAAACAAACTGAAAAAAAGGAAGGGGAAGGAAAATATTTCATCAACTATTTGCAAGTTGTCATTGTATTTTAAGTATTATTTTTAGCCTTATTTCTCAAAAAGTTTCCATTAAATTAAAAAAAAAATGTCCAATACAACAGAGCCAGTTTCATATGGGGGTTATTTTAAGCTGAGAAAGTATTATGAGAAACTAGATTCTATAGACATATTCCTCTAGTGAGAGTATCTTAGAAGACATGTGTCCTTTGAACATTTTTACAAGGCAATTAATTAACTACATATAATACATATGTACTCTTTCATCTGAAAGTTTAACTTTCTCAGATTTCTTAAACAGCTGCATTTCAGCTCATTTATATAATCAAACTATTTCAATGCACACAGTAAAATGTACAACAGTTTATATAATATTTCCTAAGACAACTTTTTTAAAAACAATTTTATAATGTAAGTTGTAATTTAAAAAAAAAAACATAATTGACTCATATTTTTAAGGTTTGACTGTAATTAGAACCTGTCATTTTTAATAAGTTATACCAGAGAAATGCCTGGCAACTAAGTTTCAGTAAACTAGATTTCAAATTAAATTTAAATTTTATTTTTTAGTATATTTATTCATCTGTTTATTTTCTTGTTTGCCTCTACATTCTTTTTTACATAAAATGAGAATTGTTTTTATTTCCTAAACAGTTTAAAACAAAAATAAGATTAAATCATGATGTTTAACATCAGCTTCTTTCTGGAATTAGTGATAAAATACTTTTTTTTAATAACAAAAAACAATATTTCAAAATATTTTAATTTATCACATTTCATTAGATAGGTAACAAAGTGCAGTTCCTTTGTTTAAAAATCATCTGCCAATATGCAGTGTTATTTTATTAAATCATGATATTTGAATGAACATTCAAAGGTTTGTAACCTAAAACATATATATTATGGAATTTTTGCAAACATATTTAACTTTATTACTTTGTATTTATTCTTAAATTTATTCTACAAACATTTATTGAGGAATTACTATGTGATAAACACTGTCCTAGTAATTTAAGATTACGAAGAGTTTCATACTCTAACATACTAGTGGGAGGCAAAGAAATGATAAGTTACTGTATAAAATTTATAATGGCTATGAAGACAATAGAACACAGTGATGTGGACAAGAGTGTCTAGGAACAGAATATTTTAGATACAGTGGTCAGAGTCAGCTCCCTGAAAAAGTGATAAGTGAGTTGAAATCAGAATAACTTGAAAGAGCTGTCATGTAAACACCTAGTCAGTCTGGCAGGCAGAAAAAAAAAATAGAGCGAAGAATATCCCTGAAAGGGAAATGAGTTGGGTGTGCTCAAGAGCCAGAAAGTCATGCACTAAAGAGTGGAATGACCAATGGGGAAATACTGGAAGATAAGTTCAGAGGGTGGTCAGGCCCAGATTAGTCATGGTCACCTAGCCCATGATAGAAGTTTCTAGTGGGAAACTATTGAAGATGAGAGAATACTTCTGGATATGAAAAGGTCACTTTCTTTAATTTTGTGGATTATGTATTGTGGTGTGGTAGAAGTGCTGAGGGCAAGAAATGTAAGCAGGAAAGTCAGGAGAAGAATGTAGAAGTTCAAATAGGAGATGACAGCAGCTTGAACTGAGAGCATGGTGGAAAAGAGGTGGATTTAGTTATAATTTGTAGAGAGAGAAGGCAGAACTTCTGGAGGAATAAGTGAAGGAATGAAAGCACATTAATTTTGATGACTAAGTTAGGGGTCTAGAAACTAGGTTTATGTCATTTCCAGGGACCAAGGAGAAACTTTCTTTAAGTATAAAAATCAGAATCAATGATACTGTTTTAGTCATGTCATATTTGGTAAAGCTGAAAAATTGTTATAAATAGCTAGTATTTATTTAATACTCAATTTGTCTCATCATTATCTGCATTTTATAAATGAGAAGACAGAGCCATAGAAAATTTATTAAACTGGCCAGAGTTGTGCAACTAGAAGTTGATATAGATGGTATTTGTATAGAAGGATACTATCCAGTAGCTTAACTCAAGTTTGTGTTCTTAAGACCTGTGCTATACAATAATCGAATACGCTCAGTGAGAAGAATATGACTTGAGATATAGAAATTTGGAGGTCACAAGCATCTGCAACAGCCTTAGTATATATTTTTACCATTTTTAAACCTACTTTGAAGTGTATCTTTAAGACATGAAAATGAGATTGCCTTTGTCCATGTTAAACTTTTGTCATTAAATATTCAAAATCAAAGGAAAAGGAAGCAATGAGTTCCAGGAGTAAAAGGACTATACAACTCTAACGTAATCTCATAGAAACTTTTTCTACATAAAAATAAAGTGTCAACCAGGACAGGGTTGGTTGTAGATGTGGAAGGTAAAGGGAGAGATGACAGTTAATACTGGCTGTGACCTCTCAGGAGACATTAGCCAGCACCTTTTGTTTCACTGGCCACTGACAACACAATCAGAGCATTCTGATCCTACTGGCAACAATGTTACTTTATGCATTAATTATATTTAACATTTAAATTACCTAATTCACTTTCTTGTTTTCTCCTTTTCATGAATTATTAGTATTATTTGCTGATATAAGATGTATTCCAGTGAATTCTCATTGTAGATATCCAAATGCACTCATACATGAGTATTCTGGATACTTTGAAAATTCCAGTATTTTCATTTGCTGCTTTAATGCATCCATCTCTCAAGTTTGGTTACTGTGGGCTAATTTTTATTAAATGTGCTCACCCTTATTTTGCTGATAAAATTGGGTATCTGAGATTATAGATCTGAGGGACCATCTCCAGACAAATGACATGCAATCATGAGGCACTTAACAACTGGGATATGTTCTAAAAGATGCACTATTGGGAAATTTCATTTTTGTGCAAATAACATACAGTGTACTTACACAAACACAGATGGTATAGCATAGTACATACCTAAGCTATATAATATCATTTATTGTGCCTAGGCTACAAGTCTATATAGCATGTTACTGTACAAAACAATATGAGGTTAAATCAAACATAAAAGAAAATGATGCAATCAAGAGACACGGTAAACTTGAAATGTATGAGGCTGCTGCCAGGATAACATGGCATACTGTTTTTAATAAGTAAAATACTCTCTAAAATAGTAAATAAAAAGTATAATATAACAAATATACAAACCAATAACATACTTATTATAATGTATTATGTACTATATAGAATTATATGTGGTATACTTTTATATGACTAGTCGTGCAGTAGGTTTGTTTATACCAGAATCACTACAAATAAATGAGCAATGCATTTCACTACACTGTGACAGCTATGATGTCACTAGGCAATAGGAGTTTTTTAGCTCTATTATAATCTTACGTAGTTCATTATTAACCAAAACATCTTAATGCACTTCATGGTCGTATTCACAACCTTAATGATGCTTCACTTTGATGCCGCTTGGAAGACTGACAATCTTTTCCTAGAGAAGCAAAATTTCACTCTAATGTCACCACAGAGCTGATTACCAGGGCATATATCTAAAGAATCTTATAAATATACCTACTCTGACAAGAAGATTAAATCTAAGTCAGCTATCATTGGATTGTTAATATGTCTGGGTCAGTAATTATTTTCAAATATCTAACATATAGTTTCCTTACACTTGACTGAATTTACTACACAATTGGATAACATTTAGAATAAATATACATATACTATATATGCAAACATAAGTAATAATGTGTAATGTTCAAAATATGTGAAAACTTTATTCTCATTTATAACATGTAAATTATTCATTAAACCAATGTTTTATGCTAATTACTTTCTAAAATTCTCATAATTTATTGCTGAACGAGAAAAATTAAATCCTTGTTGAGATGAGTCAGATTTTCCTGACTATAAAAAATACACTTCAAATTCAAAGATATAGGTAAGTTGAAAGTAAAAATACAAAAATATATATAGCATGCAAACATTAATTAAAGTAGAGCAGGAGTGGTAACATTAGTATTGAAGAAATAAATGTCAGAACAAAGAAGTTTCCTAGAGGTAAACAAAGGGCATTATATAATGATAAAATGATCAATTGAGCAGTAAGATATAATCTTAAATTTGTATGTATCAAGCAACAGAGACACAAAATGCATAAAGCAAAAATTGATAGAATTGAAAAAAAAATACACAATTAGAGTTACAGATTCCAACACTCTACTATCAGCACCTGATATAACTACTAAACGGTAAGTCAGCAGATGCAGATGTGAACAACACAATCAATCAACCCGATATAATGAACATATATAGCATATTTTATCAAATTAACAGCAGAATGTACATTTATTTTTCAAATAAGAATGAAACATTCACCAAGAGGAACCATATCCAGGGTCATAAAACAAACCTCAACAAATTTAAAAGATTTAAGGTCTCTGAATAAAATTAAAAATTCTAAAAAAAATTTTCTTAAAACTTGAAAATTAAACATCATATTGCAAAATAATGCATGATGATAAAAGAAAATAATTACATAAAACTGAATTATTAGGAAAGTACAACATATTGTAATATGTAAGATGCAGCTAAGCAGTACTAAGAGAAAAATATATGCCACCACAGGTTATATTAGAGAAGTAAAAAAAAGATTTTAAATGAATAAATCTAAGTTTCTACCTAAAAAAAAAATGAGGAAAAACATAACCAAAGCAAGCAGAATATAATAAATAATTAATATTAGAGCAGAATAAAACTTGAGAAGAGAAAACCATTAAAGAAAATCTATGAGGCAAAAAGCTGGTTCCTAAAAAGAATAAAAAATAACAATAAGCCATTAGCAAAACTGACAAGAAATAAAAATAGAGAAGAAAGAAATGACCATATCAGAATGAAACAGAGTTTATCAAAACAAAATCTGAAAACATCAAAAGAATAATAGTGGGACACCTTAAGCAACTTCGTGCTTAGAAAGTCCAAAAATGAACCAATTCTTTGTAAACTAGTTTACAATTTGTAGACTAAAACCTGTAAAAATTCAACCAAAATGGATAGCTAATGTAAATAGTTCTGATTATTAAATAGTTTGAAATCATAATTTAAATCCTCTCATAAAATCTCTAGGTCCAAATGTTTATACTTTCGAATCTACTAAATATTTAGAGAAGAATTAATGACATTTTATTATACACTGTTTTCAACAAAATAAGAGGAAATGCTTATCAACTTATCATTTAAAGCCAATATTACTCAGATAGCAAAAAAACAGACAAAAACTGAACAAAATTAAAATATATTTTCAAATCATCGTCTTGAAGTTATGTACAAAAGACATGAACCAAATATTAGTCAATTGAATCCAACAATATATAAAAAAGAATTATACACTATGATTAACTAGGATTTATCCCAGGTACACAAAGTTAATTCAACATGTAAAATTCAATCCACATAATCCAGTATATCAAAAGGATAAAAAAGGAAAACCATATGATCATCTCAATTGACATAAAAAAACCATTTGACAAATCTCAACATATGTCCATAGAGGGAAAGGGAGAAATTCTCAGCAATCTAGAAATAGAGGGAGAATACTTTTTAGTAGAGAAAGAACACTTATAAAAAATTACAACTAGCAATATAAATAGTGGTAAAAAAACTAATGCCTTCCTCCTAAGGTGAAGAGAAGGGAAAGATGTTTCTTCTCGCCCCTTTAACCAACAGAGTGCTGAAAATTCTAAGTTCGAGCCTCTATAATAAAAAAAGGAAAAGAAAGACCCTTACCTCACATCATCTAAAAAAATAAAGAAAAGACTCAAAATAGATCAAAGACTTAAATGTATGAACTAAAATGATGAAACTTACTAAACAAAAAATTTAAAGCCCATGGCTGAAAGTCTTTTTTTTTTTTAGTAAGATTTTATTTAGCTAAAATGCTGACCAAAAAGAAGGTCTATCTTGGGGCATGGATTCTAAATCACCAGCAGCATGACTTGGTAGAAAAGACAGCATGTTCATAGTCCCCGAGTTTCACAAGCTTTTTTATATATCAAATAGAGGGCAGGGAGAAGGAAGAGGTAGTCTGAAAGAAGTTACATTAGCCATAGGGCAAAGAATAGTGTAAGGTGAAGCAGTGCCAGCTCTGGGATAGGCACGTAGTCCACAAAAATAAATGTCTGCTCCTGTGGATTGGCTGTGGGCAGCAGACTGGAAATTCCAAAGGTAAACAAGAAGCAGAGGCTCCTGAGGTTCAAAGGTGCTGAGTAAAATAATCTGCAGAAATAGCCACCTGGAAATTAACCTAAAATTCCAACAGACGTAGAAGAAATGTGAGCAGCATTTTGTTAGCTGACCCTCAGCCATTAACATACTAACAGCGCTCTCTCTCATTCTCTGGGGCACTATAGCACTGTAACTTAATATAGAACACCATAGAATTTTCTCGTTGTTAAACTCTTTAAAAAAATGGAAATCTTGTGACTTTGGACAAGCCAATCATTTCTTAGATGTGCCACATAAAGCACAAGTAACAAAAGACAAACTGAACATCATCAAAATTAAATGCTTTTTACTTCAAAGAACATTAAAAAATATAATGATACAACCCACAGAACAAGAGGAAATGTTTCAAAATCATATGTTTTTTAAGGCTCTTGTACCTAAAAATATAAAAAATGATTCCTACTCAATAATAGGCTAATTATCCAATTGTTAAAAATGAGCAAATAATCTGAGTAGATATTTCACCAAAGAATACATACAAATCAAAACCACAATGAGGTATAATTTCACACTCACTATGATGACTGCAATCAGAGGGTGAGAGAGAGGGTGGAATGATTATAAAAGCCAACAGAAAGGATCCTTCTAGTGATGAAACTGTTCTGTATCTCGACTTGAGTGATGTACACAAGAACCTATACCTGTGAAAAAATTGTATAGCACTAAAGACACATAAATGTATGTGTGCGCACACACACACAAACGTAAGTAAAACTATGAATATTTGCAAAAGATCAGTTGATTTTATCAAAATCAATATCCTGCCTTTTTTTTTTATCACACTGTAATGTGAAATGTTACCATTGGGAAGAACTGGATAAAGGATACACAGGACTACAACTTCATGGCAATCTACAATTATCTCAAAATAAAAGATTTCATTACCAATATGAGATAGTTGTAGAGAAGAAATTGGACTGTGTGTGAAGCCATGTTTTCTAGACTCTGAGATATCACTTATTTAACTGTGCTGCCTCAAAACCTTAACTTTATCATTTTAGGCTTTAGCTTCCTAATAGGAAAAGGAAAGATTTAGATAAGGTGCATGGTTTCCATGCTATTTGATAGTAAACCATTATTTTATACAACTAAATATTTTACAGACCACTATCCCCTCTGTTATGATTGTTATTATCATCATATTTAGAAACCATTGTCGGCAATCTAAACATTAAAAAATCTCTTCTGTGTGCTTCGGCTTTTATTAATCACATAAACATTTACATGCACTAGGAAAAGTAGACCATAGACCATGTTTGCAGCTATATTTCTAGGGCCCCCTTGCTGTAACTTTTCAGCCTCTCAGGGTCCACAATTTATGACTTGCAAATTAAAAAAAAATAGGATAAAATGTCTCTAGTCTCTTCCAGATCTAGGATTCCAAGGTATATTTTTAGATTTTTAAACTGTACAACTTTATAATGTTTTAACTTGCCACTAATCACAAGGTTTGAATATGAATCATATTATTTAATATGTGAAAGTGCCATATTAAATTACATGCAAATCACGGTCAATAAGTTATAAAGCACAAATAGATTGATAATATAATCAGAAAGATATGTCATCAGTTAAAAAGTCCCTTAAAGTGCTGCTGAGTAACAAAAAAAAAACAAATGGACACAACCTCAGCTCACAAGTCCCTCACATTTTAAAGATAAAGGAGGAGGAAGTTCCCATTTACATTTTATCCTATGTACATAATGCTGTAGACACTAGCACCTACATTGTGAATTTATTCCTTAAAGCAATTCTTACAACTGAACATTATTATAATTTTATAGAATCTGACACTGATGCTTAGTGAGGTTAAATAATTTGCCCAGATAAGTGCCAGACTTTGCATTTGACTTTAGTTCTCTCTAATTGTAGAGCCCACAGACTTTCTGCTGCACTGCGCATTTCATAAGACATTAGATTTTTAAAAAGAAGAATTAATGCTTCAAAATGGGAGGAAAAGTGCAGTCTCAGTCAATGTCCATGTCTCAATAAGACATCACCACCTTAGCTCATTTTATTGTTATGAATTCTAGCTCCCATTTATGAGCTAAAGTTATTTTTTATAGCTACATTTCCATTCAGCATGGTTCTCTGACAAACATAATAAAAGGTTAATGCATATGAGAACACCACATTCTAAGTAAAACAGTCCCTCTCCCTATACAGAAAGGAAGGAAAGAAAGGGAGGGAGGGAGAAAAACTATCCAAATAATCGATTTCTTAGTAACAATCACATTTCTAAATATTTCCTCTAAATTATGTTTTGCTTAATTACTACAGAAATACATGATGAACCGTGTGTGGCTTTCTGTTTCATCTCTTGTGACAATATACTTATGTTAGATATAAAAAAATTATGTTAATTAGATTAAACTTCAAAATGCAGTACAGTTAATGCGGTTACTCTTTTTTAATCCAAGCCTGGAGGCTCAGTAAGCATTTGTTTGCTTGTTTGTTTATTTAGAAAGAAAACATGTCTGCCTATTATCCTAACACACTCAGTCCAACGCATTACCGTTTGGGTAATCTCGTATTACTTTCACTTGTCCCATTTGATCATTTGTCTTACTTAACATTTTTTGGAAGGTGAAACTTGGTAATAATAGCTAAACTGATCTTATGCCAAAAAATGTCATAAAGGGCTTTACTTATAGTAAACTTTACAATAACCTAGGAGGAAAGTATTATTATTATCATTTCTCTTTGACCAATGATGTGACTGCTTGCATAGAAAAATTAAGAAACCTGTCTTATATGGTTTGTAAACATACTTAAACCCAAGCAATTAGGCTCCAGGCCCTGAAAATTTAGCCACTAGGTTATATATTTTGAAAGATGTTTCCCAAGTGCTGATTTCACTGTCCTTCATAGCTTTTTTGCTGTGTCACATTACTGGCCAGGATGTTTGGAAAAAAAAAAAAATTGAGAGACATATTTCCATAGCAAAGCAGAAGGAAGCTGATATAGCCACAAATAAGGGGTTACTCTTCTCCTTCAGACAAAAGCATCTAAAATTGCCTGCTCGGGTTTGTCCTTTATGCTTAAGCTCAATATTTTACATGTAGACTTACATAGTAGGACACGTGGTCTCTCACTAACTTGTTCTAACTAGGTCCTTACTCAAGCCTAAGGTCAGAGAATCTTCAGATTAAAGCAGAAGTATCAAGGGAACCAAAAAGGTAACATGGCTGATGAAATCAATGCTTTATCTATTGTGAAGTAAGACAATACAAGGCTATTTTTTAAAATATAATTTCATAATCCAAAATGCATGTACATGAAGGCAATGATTCATTTTTTTCTTTCCGTTCAGAACTCTTTCAATCCCTTGATAGAAAAATGGGTCAAACAGACTTATTTGGCATGGTACGTTATCCATCATTTTCAATAAAAAGATGATAAAAAATTCTTTTTATATAGATTTGATAGTGCCTGTTTTCTAGGAAAACAGGCACTATCAAATCTATATAAAAAGAATTTTTTTAAGTTACAAAATTCATGATTTGGTTGTCTCTCTAACTCTTGCTTAAAAACAGTGCAAATGACTTGTTTTCTTATGTCAGAGAAAACAGAAAAATTGAGTTATTACAAACCTCAGAAATATCCTTTCTCAAGAAGGGAAGAGAGGTATTTTGAGCAAAAATGAGAATGAAAAGAATCGCCTACTAAATTGACATGTTTCACATGTAACATTTATTTTCATCTTCAAACAGTCCTCTGAGGTATTATCATGTTAATAAACTTGCCCACACACAAAAAAGCATGTTTGTCTCCTTGCCCCATACTTTCCAGCTCTATGGGGCCTACTGACATGTGCTTCTTCACTGTCAGATGGGAAGAAGCAGAGAAAAAAGCATTAACATGTTTAAAGTTTACTGAAAGCCTGGGACATATTTTTCAGATAATATTCCATTAACTTATTCAAAAATATCTATTGAGCATGAGATTATCTTTCAAAGCAAGCTATAATAAAGTAGGAGTGATTCTTCCTCTCCCAAATATTAAAATATAAAGAGGGTAGAGAAAATTGAACAAATAATTACAACAATAAAGTTTTAAGGGAGGTTTTATAGCAAGGACTATAAAACCAAGTTGGCGGGGGTGGGGGTGGGGGTCAGGGAAAGACTTTAAGAAGCAGTAGCAGCTATGTCAATTCCTGACTATTCTATTTTATAGATATTAGCTAGTTGGGGCCAAGGAAGCAGTTGATGTCAATATAGGAAAGAGGATGAGTCTGAACTACAGGCAAGTTTGGAATGACTGGAGGAATGTAGCTCATTTTAACAATTTAAGGAAGGTCAGTGTGATCCAGCAATAAGGAGCAAGAGAATTTAAAAGAATAGAGGCTAGAAAGGTCAGTGGGGACAGTTATTTTATAACCATGTTAAGAAACTTGAACATTACCTGGAAAAATGAAAGATATTGAGCAATACTCTAATTAGAGTGAACATTCTGGTAACAGTATGAAAAGTAATTTTATGGGAACAAAGCTGGAAACAACTTAAAAATCGGTAATTTAGATATGAAAAGATAACAGCTTGGGCAAGGATGGTAGTAATGGATGTAGAGGGAATTGGAGAAATGCAAAGTATGTAGAAGGTAAAGTGCACAGAACCTGGTGATTGGTGGGATGTAGAATGTAAGTAAGTGAGAAGGAACATTCAACAATGATATCCAGGTTTCTGGCTTGGACAACTGTATAAGTTACTGGCATCATTCACAGAGAAAAGAACTACCTGGAAATAAGTACATTTCAAAGAGAACAGATGAGTCCTCTTGTCTCCAGGTGGGGTCCATTAAGTAATTATCTTTAAATAGGAGAAGAACCAGAGTAGAAAATGCAGATTTGAGAATCTCCATGCAAGGGTGGCAATAACTTTTTCTTCTGTATTAAGTCAATATCACAGTGAAGTAAGAAGATCAAAGCAAGAATTAAAATGGGACTTTCCTGGAATGTTTAAGATATCTAAGATACAAATTCTTACTAATGATGAAACTTTCTAGAGTCTCTTGTTCTTTCTCTAAAAGAATTCAATATTTAAAAGATTACTTGAAAAAGGGAATACATATTTAGAATATCAGGATAGTCATTAGAAAATGAAGTTAAGCTTATTGTGTGTGTGTGTGTGTGTGTGTGTGTGTGTGTGTGTGTGTAAGTGTATATATGTGTTGAGGAGGAAATTTTTTATAGATAAAGAGATGAGTAGAATTAATTTCAAGAGATAACAAATGAAGTATCGAACCAGATTTTTTTATCTATGCTGGAATACCATATATATGTTTTTATATTCAAATATACATAAATAAATGTTTATATACATATAAGTATTTTTATATAAGCATATTAGGGATAATTTATATAATATAAAATTCACCATTTTGAAGCATTTAAATCAGTGATTTTTTAGTATATTACCAGTGTTGTGAAACCATCACTATTCTCTAAATTTAGAACATTTTAATTAAACAAAAAGACACCCATACCTATTAGCAGTCACTCTCCATTTACCCCTCTACCTAGTCCCTGGAAACCACTAAACTACTTTATCTTTTTATGGATTTGCCTAGTCTAGACATTTTATATAAATGAAACCATGTAATATGTGGTCTTTTGTGATTGTCTTCTTTAATTTAGCTTAATGTCTTCAAGGTTCATCCATGTGATAACATACAACTTTACTTCATTCTTTCTTATTGACAAATAATATTTTAGTGTATGGATGTACAATTTGTTTACCTAGCAGTAAATGGATATTTGGATTGTTTCCACTATTTGACTATCATGCATAAAGCTACTATAAAGTATTTGTAAAAGTAGTTATGTGAAAATGTTGTCTTTGTATATACATAGCAGAGAGATCGCTGGGCCATAAGGGAACTTAGGTTAACATTTAGAAAAACTGGCAAAAGATTTTCCAAAGTAGCTGCACCATTTTGCTTGCCCATTAACAATGTAAAAGGATTCTAATTTCTTCATACATAGGCTAACTTTGTTGTCTATTCTTTGACCGAAACTATCATATTAAGTAGTTATTTCAATGTGGTTTGATTTGCATTTCAATAGTAATTAATTGAAATGCAACTTAAAAAGTAAGCATATTTTGAGTGCTTATTGGCCATTTGTATATATTCTTTGGAGAAATGTCCATTTGGATTATCTTTTTATTATTAAGTTGAAAGAGTTATTCACATATTCTGAATCATAAACCTTTAACAGAAATATAATTGGAAAATAGTTTCTCTAATTTTGTAAGTTTTATTTTTAACTTTCTTCATAGTGTTCACTGAAGTAAAAGGTATCTGTTTGAAATCGTAGTGGAATCCAATTTATATATTTTTTAATTGGCTACTTATTATTTTAGTGTCAGAGCTAAGAAATCATTGTCTAATATAAGGGCATGAATATTCTCATGTTTTCCTTCAAAAATTTTATAATGTTAGTTCCTACTTTTAGGTCTATACTCCATTTTAACATATTTTATATGGTGTAAGTTAGGGATCCAACTTAATTCTTTTACACATAGATATATGGTTGCTTTGGTGAAATATTTTGATGAACTATCCATAATACTTTGATGGAAATATCATTACTTCCTCATTGAATTGTGTTGGCAACTTTGATGAAAATCACTTGAATTTAAATGTAGGAATTTAAATTTCTACTCCATTGATCTATATGTCTATATTTATATTAGTACCACACTGTATTAATTATTGTAGCTCTTTAGTGGGTTTTGAAATTAGTAAGTATGAGTTCTCCAACTTGGTACTACTTTTTCAGAATTATTTTAGCTATTCTAGGTTCTTGTATTTCCATATTAATTTTATAATCTGCTTGTCAATTTCTGCAAATAAAAAAACAACATCTGAAAATTTAACAGGGATTGCATTGATTCTGTAGATCACTTTGGGAAGTAATAAGTATCTTAACAATATTAAAGCTTAAAATCCATAAACATAATACAAATTCTCTTTCCTTAGATCTTTAATTAGTTCAACAATATTTCATCATTTTAGAACACAAATTATCAATAGAATTGTGTCTCTCCCACCCCCTCCCCACACAAAAAAATTGAAGTTATAATCCCTAGTACCTGAGAATGTGACTTTATTTAGAAGTAGCATGTAAGGAGAATGAAAGATGGTTATAGTCAGTATCCTTCCTGACACCCTTAGCAGCTAACTTCCTAGCGAAAGTGACTCAGCACTTCTCCCTTATGTAACCATGTGTCTGGTACCATGCCTAGACTTCTGTTGTCCGGCAGTATGTCACCATTGTTTAACCTGTGTATATAAAAACTCTGTTGCTCTGTGAGGCTGGCTGTGCCCTTATTACTAGAGGACTTTATCTTCTATATACAAAGAATATAGAAGATAAAGAACTGGAATAAAGAACTATGTCTCAGTTGCCTACGGCTCCCCACATTTTCTTCCAACTGCCTAAGTAAGCCTTGTACCTCTTACCTCAGAACCTCAAATCTGCAGCAACACATAAGGTCATTGTAGATATAATTAGTTAAGATCAAGTCAGACTGTAGTAGAAGGAGCACTTAATCCAAAATGACTGGCGTTCTTTTAAGAAGACCATATTAAGCCAGAAGCACATAGGGAAAATGTCATGTGAAAATGAAGGCAGAATAGAATTCTATAGTTGCAAGCCAAGAAATGCCAAAGATTGCTAGTTAAACAATATCTAGGAACAGGAAAGAAAGGATTTACCTACATGTTTCAGTGAGTACATGCCACCATTGACACTTCCATTTCAGATTTGTAGCTTCCAGAACAGTGAGATGATAAATTTTGGTTATTTCGTGCCACCTAGTTTGTATTACTTTGATTTGATACCCCTTGAAAACTGATATACAAATTTTTTACTACTTCTGTTAAATTTGTTTGTATACGTTTTATTCTCTTTATGTTATTTAGAGTGGAATTGTTCTGCTAATTTTATTTTTGGATTATATGTTGTAGTGTATAAAAATTCAATTTATATTAAACATTGATCTTATATCTTGCTATTTTTGAGCATGTTTATTGGTTCTAATATTTTTTATCTGTGCATGTATAACAAAATTTTGTATATAGAAGATAAAGTCCTCTAGTAATAATTTTATATTTTCCTTTCCAAAATAGATGTGTGTTATTTTTCTTGCCTCATCGCCATAACTAGAACCTCTATTATAATGTTGAATATAAGCTACAGGATCAAATATTCCTGATTTCAGGGGAATGTATTTAATTTTTCACCAATAAGTATGAGATTAGCTGTGGGTTTTTCATAGACATCTTTTATTAGATTGAGGAATTTCTCATCTATTCTTATTTTATTATATGTTTTTAATATGAAAGGGTGTTAAGTTGTATCAAATGCATTATATCCACATATTAAGATGATTATTTTTTTTATCTTTAGTCTATTGATATAGTGAATTAAATTAGTATATTTTCAGATGTCAACAAAGCTTACCATCTTGGGATAAATATTATTTTGCCATAGTGTATAATTTGCTGGATTCTGTTTCCTTGTATTGTGTTTAAGATTGCGTGCCTATATTTATATCATATTAGTCTATAGTTTCCTTCTTGTATGATATATTTATCTATTTTTGTATGAGAATAATTCTGACCTTATCGAATGAGATGTTACGTATTCCGTCCTCTTCTATTTTTGAAGATTTTGTGAAAGATTAATATAATTTTTTCTACAGTGATTGGTTGACTTTACCAATTAAGCCTCTGGGTCTGCGCTTTTTATTGTGAGAAGTTTTTATTTTCACTTTAATCTTTCACTTCCTTAAATGTTTGTGAGAGCTTACAGATAAACACATCTAACCTGATGTTTTCTCTTTGGAAAGTAATTTAGTGTTCTGATGATATATTTCTCCTTGTGTGAATTTTGGTGTATTGTGCCCTTCAGCGAATTTGTTCATTTCACTGAGGTTATAAGATTTGTTGGGCATAGTATTGTTCATAAGATTTCTTCATTATTTTATTAATGTCCATGGTACCCTACTTTATTAATATTTATAATTTTCCTTGGCTCAAAATCTGCTTTACCTGAAGTTAATATAGCAATTCCATCTTTCTTTTCATTAATGTTAGCATGGTATATCTTTCTCTATTTCTTTATGAGTAATCTATGTTTTTATATTTAAATTGAATTTCTTGTAGACAATATGTAGTTGAATCTTGTTTCTTTACCTATTCTGATAGTCTCTATCTTTTAATTAAAAGTATTTTGAAAATGACATTTAGTGATTATTGATATAGTTGGCTTAATACGTAAAATATTTATTATTGCTCACATTGTTATTTTTTATATTTTTACTCTTGTTTTCTTTTTTAAAATTCTTACCTTCCTTCTCTGGTTTTAACTGAGCAGTTGATATAATTATATTTTTTATTCTCCCTTTGCATATCAATTATATTTTTTAACTTTTTTAAATAGTTGTCCTTGAGTTTGCAATATACATTTACAGTTATTCAAAGTCATCTTTCAAATATCACTATGACATTTTACAGGCAATGTAATTACTTTATAACAGAATATTTTTAATTCCTCCTTTTCTTATAACATTGCTGTCATTCATTTTTCTTATTTATGTTATAATCAATACATACACCATTGCTAATTTTAAACAAACTATTATCAGCTAGATCAATTAATAATAAGGAAAAACACATTTTATGTTAGTCTTATTAATTCCTTCTCTAACACTCTTAATTTATAGTTTCTTTAACATTCTTAGTTTCTGTATTTAATTTGAGATTCTAATCTATATAATTATCCTTCTTCCTGAAGAACTTCTTTCAACAATTTTTTCAAGATAAGTCTATTGGCAAAACGTTTCCTCGGTTTTTGTTTGTCTGAGAAACTCTTATTTTTTAGTTTGGAGTAATAATTTCACTAAACACAGAATTTTAGGTTGGCTTTATGTATTTACTTTTTATTCCAGCATTTTAAATACCTTACTCCAATCTTTTCTTGCTTACATGGTTTCTGAAAAGAAATCCAATATAATTCTTATATTTACTCTGCTATAGGTAAGATGCTCCACATTCTCTGCCCACACAGCTTTTTTCAAAATTTCTCTTTATTTTTGCTTTTCTGTAGCTTGGATATGAAACACCTAGAACTAGATTTGTTGTTATTATTTATTTATTTATTTATTTATTTATTTATTTATTTATTTATTTATTCATTTGCTTGTTTGTTTGTTTAGATGTTCTCTAATCTTCCTGAATCTATCGTTGATTGTCTGTCATTAATTTTGGGAAATTCTTGGCCATAATTTCTTCAAATATTTTTCCTGTTTATCACTTTCTTCTATTTCTGGTATTTCCATTATATGTAAGTTATACACTGTGTAATCATTCCATAGTTCTAGACCATTTGTTCTGTCTTTTTCATTCTTTTTTCTTTAATTTCAACTTTGGGAGTTTCTATTGACATTTCATCAAGCACACACGTTCTTTCCTCTGCTATATCCAGTCCATTGATGAGCATTCTTTCTGTTATGGTGTTTTTGTTTTGTAGTATTTCTCTTTGATTATTATTTCTCAGAGTATCAATTTACTACTTATATTAGCAATCTACTTTGCATGCTTTTCACTTTTTCTCTTAAAGTCTTTAATATATTATTCATATGTTTAAATTCCTGGTCTGATAATTCCAACATCTCTGCCATATCTAAGTCTGGTTTTGAGGCTTGCCCTGTTTCTTCAAGCTTTTTTATGTTTTTGTTTTTTGTTTTTTGTCTTTTAGTATGCCTTGCAATTTTTTTTTGAAAGCCAGGTTAAAAAGAATTGAGGTAAACTGAGATTTAGTGTGAGATTTTGTGTTTTTCTAGCTAGTAGTTAAGTTGTCCTTTCCTGTGGCATCCATATTTTCTTCTCCCCATTTGTCTTTGGATTTTCCTAGATATCATTTCATAAGTAAGATCTGATATGTGAAGTTCTTTCAGTTGTTTTTCTGTGATTGTACAGGAGGCCTACTGCTGCAGTGGTGAAATATGGGGGAAGAGGAAGTGTTCTATAGCTCTATGATTAGGTGTCAATCTTTTAGGGAACCTGTGACCCTGGGCTGTGATCTGCACAAGTGCTTCTCAGTTTGATTATTCCTACCTTACGTGGAAAAGGAAGGCTAGAGGAGAATGGAGTTAGTAATTTTCCATCCCCCAGGTCAGTTAGTCTCTGGTAACATACCAATCTGTTAAGCTTTGGTAAAATAGTTCCCTTGAAAGCAGGCCTTATTAAGAACAGAATTTCCAGGTGTATTTCAAAATGGCTACTTTTCCCTTCTTCTGCTAGAAACACAAGAAGATTGTTCTCTTTTCTGGTAGTGATCCTCAGGTAAAACTAACAAAAATATGGGTGGTCTCATAAAACTGGCCCTCTTTGGAGTTTTTAACTCCTAAAACTGTCCACACTAATCTTCTAGTAATTGTTTAATTACATTTTAAGTCTTCTTACACTAGTGATGATTCCAACATGGGCTTCTGCTCCTGGGCTTCTGGGTGTTAAGTTATGATTCTCTGTATTTGCCTGTCTCTACAAATTTGGGGGCAACATTTTGCTTTGTTGCCTCAATTCTCTAATGGATCTAAGAATAGTTATTGAATCTCAATTTATTGTATGTATTTTCCTTATTCTGAAAATGGGACTAATGACTTCAAAGTTCCTTACTTGCCGAACCAAAACCAGAAGTCAGCTGCACCATTTTTACTTATATTTTTTACTTACTGTACTTCAGATTAGGTAATCTCAGTTAATGTATTTTTAAATTCACGAATTCTTTCTTTTGCCAACTCGATCTTCTCTTGAGCTTTATTGGTGAAGTTTAAATTTGTCATTCACTTTTCATCTCCAGAATATCTATTTAGTTCTTTTTAGAAAGTAATATATGTCTCATTTTGATATTCACTATTGGTGAAATAACATTCCTCTACTTTCCTTTAATTTGTTAGATATAATAAGCCTAGATTTTAAAAATGTATATATAATTTCTGATTTAAATGCTTTATTCAATACTTTTAATATCTGAATTTTCTTAGGAATGGTTTCTATTGACTGATTTGCTTCCTGTGTATTACTTTTCTGTTTCTTTGAAATCTCATAATTTTTTATGAAAATCAAACATTTTAAATAATATAATGTTGAAATTCTATAAATTAACACCCCTCATCTTTTCAGAATTTGTTGTTGTTGTTCATTGTTGTTATTATATTATTAATTTTCTATTTGGAGACTTTTCTAGACTAATTATGAAACATCTGTATTCTTTGTTGTGTGTGGTCACTGAAGTCTCTGCTCACTGTGTTTCTGTGTGTGTGTATTTGTGTGTATGTATGTGTGTGAGTGTGTGTGTACTTGCACATTTGTATTGTGGTATTTAACATATACATCAAATAATATCTTCTAATTTATATTTCACATCAATTATGTATATTTTCTCTATATGTTATATATTTATATATAATTACTTGTTAAATGATTCACTACTTATACTGATTAAACATATGCAAAAATGTCTGAGGAACCATGTAAACTCCTCTGAGAAAACTTTACTAAAATTCACAGATAATATCGATCCTTCCATCTTTTGTGCCCCTCTCTGTTTTGTAAATACTTCTCTTTCAGAGCTCTAATTATTTTGTGTCATTTGTTTTTCTATATGGGTTATTTTCTCCCTCTAAACTGTAAACTCCTTGACAAGAGGGATTTGCCATATCTTTGTATTTTCATTGCACACTGCATAATGTAAGAAATAAATAGATAGTCAATAGATAGTTACTGAACTTTGATCACTCTATAAAATACTGCTGAACTATCATCTGGAGAACAAATTATAGTTTTGTGTATTCTCTAAATTTACAATTACTTAACAAGTCTGCATTTAAAAAAACATAGGAATAGGATTCTTAAGACTTGGGAAAACTTGAGGGCTAAAAAGATAAAGTCAAAAAACAGTTTTCATATTTAAAAATGATATGTTCTTATAAAGGCAATAAGACGCATTGCAAATAATGGTAATTCCAGTTAGAAAGTAGCTTTGGCCAATGAAAGGTAAAACATCACAAACACATGAGAAATCTGTACATACACACACAATCAGGAGAAACTTTCCTGCATTCATTTATTTAATAAAAATTTTAAAGAAGATTCATGTGATAGGTCTCTTGTCTTAAAGAAGCTTAAATGAAAAACTGGAAGAATCAGACACCAAATACTACAATGTAAACAATAATTAAATATTAATGTAAATTAGTGCTATTAGAGCAAAACTTAGTTGGCAATTGTCATCCTTTATAACAATGCTAAACTGATTCTAAGTCAGAAATAAAATATCAAATTCTAACAAACAAACAAACAAATACACCAGATTTATTATATTGTTGCTGTTTATCTAATTAATGTTGAAGAATCTGGGCCAAATGTTACAAAAATAGAAATAACAAATTAACTCAAAAATTAGTTTCTTCATCTTCATTTAATATTTGCTTTTTTATTAAGAGTCAATACTTTTTGTATTTTATGATAAATATAGCGATGAAAAAGAAATGGCTAAACTTGAAAAAATTCTAAGTATTTCAATTAACTATTTTAAAAGGAGAAAAGAAAATAAACAGAACATACTAAAATAAATGAGTTCATTAGAGTTAAGATATAGAAAAGCAGGTACAGACAACACTTCACACAAGTATAATGGATTTTTCTGTTCTGTGGCTCTTTACACAGCTGGTAGTAGTGAACTGAAAGGCAGGAAGTCAGGGTCCTCATTTCATGTGTGCAACTATTTAACTCTTAATCCTGGGTACTTCATTTTGTTGTCGTTGTTGTTTTTCAGTGTAATTATCTTCAAGGCTTCAAATTTTTCTCAATTCCAATACTTTGGGATCTGTTTTAATATCTTGATTTTGAGAAAGATAAACTAAAATTTAGAAGAGTTAAAAATTTTGCCTGAAGCTTCTTAGCCTGATTGGGGAAAATTACTCTATCTGACAAATAAAATAAAATATCTGTAATGTCCTTACTCATAAATGCCAATATTAAATAAATTTTACGATGGTTATGAAGATTAGTTATTGATTGTTTTCTGTGCCAGATTCTGAACTAAGTCCATTGCATATGCTCTCTCATTTAATCCCCTAATCAATACTTTGAAATCAGTATCACTAACCAATTTTAAAGCAAAAGAAACTAAGATTCTGATCCTTAACTCTTAACTACTAAACCAGGATTCACCAAATTGATTTAACACACACACACACAAAACCAGTCACCTACTAAAATATAGACTCCTTGGCCCACCTTCATCTTCAAGACCTGAAGAAAACTTACTTCAACATATGTTTCCAAGGTCATTATGACAAACAAGTGTGGGAAAATATTACATAAGCTTTCTCTCATTTCTTAGAGAGAAGAGAGTCGGAGGAAATTTTATGGTTAACCTATTAAGGTACATTAAATATATTTAGTTAAAGTTATTTGGTTAAAATCTTTGGATTTCCTATTCCATGAATTTAACATAAGAAACATACCCTAACAATTCTTGTGATGTGACTAAATTAGCTTCTTGTCTATACTTCATTTCTCTTAATTTTTTATCTTTCCTAAGGTCTTAACTTCATCTTTCATATTGTACATAAAGCCAATTTTTAACTTAAAAATTTTCAAACTTATCATTTTAAAGTAGATGTGAATATACATAAATTGTATTTACAGTTTTATACAGAACTAAAATATCTGTTTCTTTTAGCCTTTTATCATATATTCTAGCAAAATATAATATTTCTAAAAACTAGAATGTGAGTAAAAATACTGGAATTTAGGACATTCAAATGAAGTCACTTATTCTCATAAGATAAATGAGTTGAAATTTTTTTTATAATACTAAAGTTTGATTAGAATAAAATTAATATGGATAAGTAATCATAAAGTTATTATAGTAAAGCTAATAATATGATTATAAAGAAGCAACTCTACTAGGTTAAAGTAAGATAAAATAGCAAAAGAATTTGACATCTGGGAAAATTTGAAATCATGCAAAAACTGAACCGCCAACATTTTTGACAGTGAAATATCACTTCTTTTGTTTAAATAAATAATCATATAAAAATATCGACAAAATGCTGAAATTATTTATCTTTGATACCTATATGGGAACAAGATTGGATTCTTTTAGATTTATTTAATTGAATTCAGTTTAATAAATTATTACTCTTGGTCCAAGTCTCTATAATCTCTATATTCATTTTAGAATAAAGTTAGCTATGATTATAGATTTCAGAAGAATATTTTGTAAGGAGATGAAATATCATTTTATGAGCAAAGAGAAATTAAATATCAGGGAAAGAATGTAATATGTTAGTTTGTGACTGCCCTTCAAAAATTATAAGGCTGCAGCTATAAGGTAATTTTTGGAAAGAAGACCAGGTAGATAGGCAGAAATAGAGATATATGTAGGAAAATGAGAAAACAGATCAAAAAGGGACAGTGATAATAATAACAGACTCAAGAAAATGAAGTTATTACAGGCCTAATTTAGGTTCAGAAAACTTTGGCCCCAGCACCAAACCCAGTCTCCCACCTCTTTTTTATGGTCCACAAGCTAAGAATATTTTTACATTTAAACATTCAAAAGAATCAAAAACTATTTTATGGAAAGTAAAAATTACATGAAGTTCAAATTTCAGTGTACATAAACACAGTTTTCTTGGATCATAGGTACAGGATCATTTGTGTATGTTATCATATATGATTGCTTCCTTGCTAAAAGACAGAATTGAATAGTTGCAAAAGATACCATACGGCCTCTCAAAGCCTAAACTCTTTACTCTCTGGTGCTTTACAGAAAAGTCTGCTAAACCCACATCTAGATGAACCGATCTTCACACAAGGAGATTTTTAGAGCTTTGATTATCTGTCTAAGGTCCTGCAAATTAGTTATAATGGAAGTAGAATCAGAGCCCAGATATCCTGTCTATGGGACTTTCCACCATGTACTACTATCTTCCTCATCTTTTTTGGTATCATGTACCTATAGGATTTAGTGCCTGAAGAGAGTATAGAAGTTTGAATTACCCAATAATATCTTACTATAGGTCATCATTTTGTGAGGTAAATTATTTATCTAATTTGATTAGTGCAATGTATAAACTCAATTTTTCAGTCTGTCTATCATCTATCATCTATCTATCTATTTAATCTATCATCTGTATCTATCATTTATTATCTATCCTTTCTATATAACAATTATTTTTGTATATAAACCAACATAGTACTCTTATGTTTTAGACACTATTCTAAGTGTTTTGTAAATACCATCTTATTTAATTTATTTAACAATTGAAAAATTTCTTTGTAAGCACATAAGAAGAACTTAAGTCTTTATATCTAGAAGGTCGTGAAGAATCAACAACTTTTTCACTCCCTGTCCAGGACAAAACTTTTCAATAACTAATTGGATGAAACAATTTGTTTTCTGACTTAAAAATTTTAGGTGTAACAATGTATAGATACGATTCGCATAAAGGAAGAAAAAAGAAAATCAAGTCCACGCTCTAGATTGCCATATAAACTTATGTTTCTCAAACTACAGTGCGTTTCAGATAATTTGCAGAGCTGTTAAATACAGGTTCTTGACTATATGACATTGAATCTCTGAATCAGAGTCTCTGGGTGATATCAGGATATGGAATGTTCAAAGAAATGAGGACAATCATATGCCCAATAGAGAATGGTCAAACTAAAGTCTGTTTTTGAGCTCAATCCACCATTAGAGGACATTAATGTCATAATTGAGTTTAAATTTATTTTTATATATATTTTTCAAACCAGGTTAAACTTGGGCAAACAAGGAAAGATTTAAAACATTAAGGGCTTGTAATTGGTATATCTAAAAACAGCACTTATAGTTCTTTCTAAAATGTATTTGGGGAAATTCCTATCCTGCTCCTGGCTGAAAATGTTGGCCAACTCATAATTTATCACATAATTCTTGGTTAAAAATCCCATGGCCACTTTAATTTAGAAATACATTCTCAATTTAGTGATTAAGTATGTCTGACTTGATGTTATATTCAAAGCAATGGACTTAATTTAAGATTGTATCTTTTTTTCTTTTTTAATTGGGCCTTCTGTGAGCAGGCCTCTGGAGGGAGAGAGGGAAATATGGTCCTTCTGTTCTTTCACTTGCCCTAAGGTTGCAAATTGTGACATAAAACACCTTTTCAGTGTTCTATGGGGACAGTATTGTGCAGGCAGATGTTAGGATAGTAAAGTTGCTATGTGACTGGTGTTATCATAGATGATGTGTTATCATAAGATGATATATCTTTCTCTAGACATGGGTTATGTTTAAAGCTTATTAATTCTCTGATGCTTCTTCAAAGATCTTTCCTGAGAAAATCACCTTGGAATTACTATAATGTGGGTAACGCATTTTCCTTAGGATGCTTGCTTGTCTCCTCAACCTATGTTGTTATTTTGTGTGTTTGTGTGTGTGTGTGTGTGTGTGTGTGTGCATGTGTATGTCTCTCTAAGTTGTAGTTTTATCAGTCAATTAGAAGCATTCCCTGACAGCACAGTTTGCTTCCAAGGCAGCCATAATTCTACCATTAAAGTAGAAACCATTTAATGTCTCCTCTTCTAGATTGTCCAGGTATGAACCAAACCCCTGTTCACTATGATCCTTTAATTTCCCTTACACATGCTGAACTCTTAGAGTGGTTTTGGTGAGACCACTTATACAAGTTTTAGAATGAAATTCAGAGTTCTCTGCAGCAACTCTATCTAAAAGCATTTCCTTCACAAATAATTTTATTGCTCAGACTGCTTTTAGAAGTTTTATGCGAATAAACTGACAGGAATAGCTTTCGGTTGTTTCTTTTTAAAATTTTCATCTTGGCCATGTTGGTATGCTATATATATTATACATTTGTGCTTCAGTCAAAACTTCTAATTTAACTTCCTGCTACACAGGAAATAATTTCAGAAGTTTTTGGAGTCACTGTAAGTGAACACTATTAAGACAGTTCTCTGTGATTATAAAAATTCAAATTCCTGGGTTTACTCCAGACTAGATATAGAATCTTTGTTAATAATCCAAAATTTGTATTTTAAAAAGCTCTTCTTAAATGATTTCTTGCATATTAACATCCGAGGAAGTTCAAAAAGTGGGCTACCTTTATTATTTTAAAGTAATAGGAAAAAAATAATTAAAGGGAATAGAAGAAAAAGAAAAAATATAGAGCCAGTAATCTTCAAGGTATGATGATTTTTACAAATGAAAATATTGAGTAATAAATTATTCTTTTATGAATCAATGGCTAATATATGCATGATCACAAACCAAAGGTTTCATATTGCTTTAATTTCTAAATTGAAAATTATTGGTGTAACAGTTAAAATGAAAACTTTAGAAGAAGATTTGAATCTCAGAAAGCATGTATTTTCCAAGGTAACAATATCTGAAAAAAATGTTATTGGCTAACTTTAAAGATATTTAATTCAAACTCTGCTTAGGTACTGATAGGTTAAGAGTATATATAATAGCAAGCCTAAAAATAAAGACAATAAAATCTTAGGTAAAATTAGGACTACAGAAGGGGGAATTCAGCTTTGAATTTTATCAGGATAACACAGGCCAGTAAATTTATTTTTTAATTAATTAAGTTTTTGGGGGGTGACATTGATTAACAAAGTCCAATAAGTGTTAAGTGTGCAACTAAACAGTAAGTCATATAGATATTGTGTTATTCGTTCACTGCTCATTGGTAGATTTTTTCTGTCACCACATATTTGACCTCTTTTACTCCTATCTACCTCTTCCCTCCCCATTTCCCCGGTAACCACGTATCCGCAGTCATGTCCATGAGTCTCTATTTGTTTGTTAGGTTTGTTTTTTTCTTTTAGTTTTATATCCCACATATACTTGATATCATGTGGTTTTCAACTTTGTCTGGATTATTTCGCTTAGCATAATTATCTCAAGGTCCATCCATGTTGCAAATGGCAGTATTGCATCTCTTATTATAGCTAAGTAATATTCCATTGTATATATGTTCCACAGCTTCTTTATCCAATCATCTGTCATAGGACATTTTGGTTGCTTCCATGTCTTAGCCACCACAAATAATGCTGCTATGAATATCAGTGTGTGTGTCTTTTCAGATATATGTTTTCAAGTCTTTTGGGTAAATACTCAGCAGAGGCATTGCTGGATAGTATGATAGATCAATTCTTAGTTTTTTGTTTTTCTGTTTTTCATAGTGGTTGTATCAATTTACATTTTTCTCTTCATCATCTCCAACAGGTGTTACTGTTTGGCCTGTTGCTAGTAGCCATTCTAACAGGTGTGAGATGGTATCTCATTATGGTTTTGATTTGTATTTCCCTAACAGCTAGCGATGTTGAACATCTTTTCATATGTTTCTTGGCCATTTGTACGTCTTTTTGGGAGAAGTGTCTGTTCAGGTCCTCTGCCCATTTTTTAAATGGATTGTTTGGCTTTTTTGGTTGTTATTGAGTTATATGAGTTCTTTGTATATTTTGGATATTAGGCCTTTATCTGAGACGTTGCTTACAAATATAATTTCCCATTTGGATGATTGTTTCTTTGCCTTATTGACGATTTCCTTCTCTGTGCCGAAGATTTTTAGTTTGATATAATCCCATTCATTTATTTTTGCTTTTACTTCCCTTGCTTTTGAAGTCAAATTCATAAAATCCTCTTTAAGTCCAAGGTCCATGAGATTAGTTCCTATGTTTTCTTCTATGCACTTTATTGTTTCAGGACTAATATTCAGGTCCTTATTCCATTTGGAGTTAATTTTGATGTGTGATGATAGACAGCAGTCTAGTTTCATTCTTTTGCAGGTGGCTTTCCAGTTTTCCCAACACCATTTATTGAAGAGACTTTCCTTCCTCCATTGTATTTTTTTGGCTTTTTTGTTGAAAATTATTTGCCCATATAAATATGGGTTTACTTTTGGACTTTCAATTCTGTTCCAGTGGTCCATGTGTCTGTTTTTCTGCCAATACCATGTCGTGTTGAATCTGTCACTTTGTAGTATAATTTGAAGTCTGGCATAGTGATGCCTCCAGCCTCATTCTTTTCTTCTCAGGATGGCTTTGGCAATTGGGGTCTTTTATGCTTCCATACAAATCTGATGGGTTTTTTTTTTGTTCTTTTTCATTAAAAAATAATGTTGGCAATCTCTCTACTGGGTATTTACCCCAAAGAGTTGAAAATTCATATCCAAAAAGATATTGGCACACCAATGTTCATAGCAGCATCATTCACGGTGGTCAGGACATGGAAGCAACCAAAGTGCCCTACGATAGATGATTGGCTAAAGAAGCTGTGGTACATATACACATTTGAGTATTACTCAGCCATAAGAATAGATGAAATACTACCATTTGCAACAACATGGTTGGACCTTGAGATAATCATGCTAAGTGAAATAAGCCAGACAGAAAAAGTTGAAAATCACATGATATCACTTGTATGTGGGATATAAACCTAAAAGCAACAAATGGACAGGACAAACAAACAGAGACTCATGGATGTGGAATATAGACTAGTGGTTACCAGAGAACTATAGACTAGTGGTTACTAGTGGGATAGGGGAGGAAAGGGAAGGTAGACCGGGTATAGGGGATCAAATAAAGGGTTTAGGAGAAGGATGAAGTGAATAAAGGGGATCAAATATATGGTAGCTGAAGGAAACCGGACTTTGAGTGGTAAACACACAATAGAATACACAGATGTCAAATGATAATGCACATCTGAAAATTGTATAATTATATTAACCACTGTTACCCCAATAAACTTTATTAAAAATTAAAAAATAATAAAAATTAAAATTAAAAAAATAAAAATAAATAAAAGTGAATTGATGCTATATCTTATTAAAAGCTTTTTCTGCCCTTACTGACATGGTCATATTCTTTATTTTGTTTATGTGGTGTACCACATTAATTGATTTGCATATGCTAAACTATCCTTGTGCCCTTGAGATAAAGCCTACTTGATCATGGTGTGTATGTATTATTGTATTTGGTTTGCTAGTATCTGATTTAGGATTTTCGCATCTGTGTTCATGAAAGATATTGGTCTGATTTCACAAGCCAGTATATCTAAAATGCAGAAATTATTAATATTAGTTTGGCTGAATTTTCAAAATAGGCACATAATAAGTATCATAATTTTATTTCTATAAAATTTTAGTCTATCCAAAGCTCATTGTAATTGGGAAAGCTCATTGTAATAGGTGTGTTCCTAACAGTGTAATGTACTTTTCCAATTTCTTAATTCTAATATATTTCTATCTTTGTTCCTTTTAAAATATAAAGCTTGACCCCCCCAAATGACTAGGGAACTAACTTATTGTTATTCATTTAATATGTAATAAAGCTTTATTACATATTAAAGTATGAGTTTTTATTCTGTAAAACCTAGTGATTAGTAGAAATTACATGGGTCTTCAGTTAAGTGATAAAAAGTCACCTATCAGGAAAATTATATTTTATCACAAGGATCTAAGAACTGATAGGAGAAAAGTCCTCTTCAGATAAAAAAGAAAAAAACTATCGAATTTTAAAATTTTCATTGTTTTTTAAAAACAGTACAAAATACATGAAATTATTTCAAGCATTTAGTAAGTTATAAGATTTTTTCTTAAGAAAACTTCAATTAGGTTTGTATAATTTTTGTGAATATATATTTACATATACTCCTTCAGCATTAACCCCAGTTATGCAATCCTAAAATACTTAGGGACTAATCTCATTTAATTTTGAATCTAGTCCAAAGAAAATATCTATGATCACCCTAAAACATATGATTGATATGATGATAGATGGAATTTAGCATGCTATAGTTAAAAAATATTAGAAAGATCTAAAATTATTTAGAAATGAAAACAACTGTTCTAATAAAGTGTGATTTAAGCAATGGCCTGAAGAATAAACAAAATGATGATAAAAAGAATTATTTAGAAGGACATGTGCTAAGGTATAAAGGCTAAGAAGAACATGGCAGCTTGCAAATATTGTCAGAATTGGAATTGAAGTATAGTAGGTAAGAAAGGTGATAATAAGAGAAGCTGAAAGTTAATTGGTCAAAACATGAAAAATGTATGTACTCATTTTCTAGGGCTTCTATAACACAGATTGAGTTGCTTAACAGAAATTTATTTTTTCATAGTTCTGGAGGCTAGAAATCTGAGAAAGTGTGGGCAGGGTTGCTTTCTTCTGAGACCTCTTCTGGCTTGCATATGGCTACCTCCTTCCTGTATGTCTCTGTGTATGCACATGTCTGTTGTTGATCTCTGTCTGCCTCTTAATTCCTCTTTTTATAAAGACACCAATCATATTACACTGGAGCCTGTCTCAATGACCTCGTTTTAACTTAATTGTGTCTGTAAAGATCCTACCTCTAAATACAGTCACATCTGAGGTACTAGGGGTTAAGGTTCAAACATATTAATTTTGAGGGGACATAATTCAGCTCATAATACCACATGTGGATGTTTGAACTTTAACAATTGGAAAATGAGCACCACCGAAGGTTTTTAAGTAAATAGAATTATGGACATAGTTTGTTTTTTAAAGTTCTTTCAACATGCCATGTGAAGAATAGTTTGGAAGAAATGGCATCACCAAGATGGTGGCATAGGTCATTTCTGACTTTACTCCACCTGGCAAAAACAACTAACAACTATTCAACAACAAGACACTACGGAGACATAAGGATGAGGCTTAAGCACCTCCTGCACTACAGACATCAAGACAGACTGCATTAAAAGGATAAGAGAAGTGGCTACATGTTGAGTGCATTGCCACTCTTGCAGGCTAGTGCAGCACCATGCAGAGAGGTCTCTCCTGAGTCTTACTTCCTCCAGTATGAAAAGAAAACGCAGGGGTTAAAAGAAGCCCCTCCCAGTATTGTGGGAGCACCTAATCTGATATTACTCCACAAGAATTGAAGAGGAGTCTGTGGGGCTCAACCACTAGAAATCTGTAACAGAGGGAAGAGGAGGGGCTTGCAACAACCAGCTCATCTGAAGAAACAAACTGGTGGAGAACTCTGACCAAGAAATTCAGTAGCTTGCAGATATATTTGGTTCAGATCTTCAAACAAAATGTTGTGCTGACCCTAGAGCCTCGTTTACCTAAGCCCAGGCAAGAAGTTGAGGCATAGCCCTACCCACTGTGTCTCCCAGCCACATCTGACCAGAAAAACTGATGAAAACATCTAGAAGCTGTATGGCTCAGCAGAACACTGAGAGGTGTGTGAGCAGAGTTGACCATTTGCAGAGCAAAGCTAGTGCTGAGCATAAAGCCACTGCTACACTTACCAGGGGGATTAATTTATAGCCAAGGCTATGGCTAGTTCCTGGCTCCTCACAACCAGATAGCCTGTTTGGGAAATGAAGAGTTACCTGGA
>NW_006432491.1:1497795-1545934 GCF_000325575.1 Pteropus alecto | reverse complement strand
GAAAGAGCTGAGGAATAGTCCAACCCACTGTGACTCCTAGCCCCACCTGAGCAGAATAACTGGAGCACATACCTGAAAACTGTATGGCCCAGCAGCACTTCAGCCAAGAGAAGGACAAGGCAGAGACAATTTTTTACAGAGCAAAGGCAATGGGCCTGTTTGGCCAGGGATATTGGGGTGCAGGTGGGCTTGAGTTAGAACAACAAACAAAGAGCTTTACTGGCTCTAGAGATACTTCTCCCATTATATCTGGGATAGGGAAATGAATTGATAGCCCTACTCATTGCTGAATACAGCCTCCAGCCTGCCTATCCAGGGAACCTAACCAGAGCACATGAGAATGTGTGTAGCTCATCCAGCAGCCCTGCTTGCAGTGATACTTGCACAAAGAGAACAACTCATGACTTCCTCTCTTCAGAGCAAAATTGATGGCCTCACCTGACCTGGGAAGTCAGTGAACAACCTTGTCTCATTCAGGTCTCCAATTAACCAGCTGTATAGGCCTTGAGTTTTGACTTAAAGCCCTGCCAGAGCAAGAAATGTAATTCATAACCACATATACTACTGAATACAGTACTCAGTCCTGATTATTTAACAAATTTGACCAGAGAATACAGGCAAACATGGAGTTCATCCTGTAGCCTCACTTGGGTAAGAAACCAAGCTAGCAGTTCTTTCCAACTGTTCTCAGTTAGTAGCACAGCACCGCCATTCTCAGACCTCAAACAGAGAGAGAGAGAGAAAGAGAAAGAGAGAATCCAAATCAAAATTATAAATGAAAAAGGAGGCATTTCAACTGTTATCACAGAAATACAAAGGATCATAAGAGGCTATTATGAACAACCATATGCCAACAAACTGGAGAGCCTAGAAGAAATGTAAAAATTCTTGTAAACATACATTCTGATACCAAAACTGAAAAAGGACATTACTATGAAAAAAAAAAAAAAAGAGGAAAATATTCCTGATAATTATAGATACAAAAATTATAAATAAAAAAAAGCCAACTGAATTCAGCAACACATTAAAAATATTATTTATCATCATAAAGTGGGATTTATCCCTGAGATACAAAGATGGTTCAAAATACACATCAATATAAATCAATCAATGTAATATATCGCCTTAATAAAATAAAAGAAAAAAGAAAACATGATCATCTCTATAGGCACAGAAAAAGCATTTGACAAAATTCAACATCCATTGATGATAAAAATTCAACAAGTTAGGCATAGAAGAAACATATGTCAACATAATAAAGTCCATATATGACAAACCCACAGCTAACATCATCCACAATGGTGAAAGCTTTGAAGCTTTTTCTCTAAAATGAGAGACAAGTCAAGGGTATCCATTCTCATCACTCCTATTCAAAATAGTACTAGAAGCCCTAGCTGGAGAAATCAGACAAAATAGATAGATAGATAGATAGATAGATAGATAGATAGATAGATAGATATAGATAGATAGCATCAAAATTGGAAAGGAATAAGTAAAATTATTTATATTCGCAGATAACATGATTTTATAGATAAAAATTCTTAAAGATTCAATTAAAAAAAAAACAATTATAACCAGCTAATTCAGTAAAGTTGCAGGATATAAAATTCACATATAAAAATCAGTAGTAATTCTATACGCTAACAATAAATTCTCTAAAAAAATTAAAGAAATCGGTCCTATTTACAATAGCATCAAAACAATACAATAATTAGAAATAAATTCAATTAATGAAGTGAAAGATCTCTACTCTGAAAACTACAAGACACTAATGAAAGAAACAAAAGACACAAATGGAAAGGTATTCCCTGTTCAGGAATTGGAGGAATTAGTATTGTTAACATATCAATACCACCAAATGTAACCTACAGATTCAATGCAATTGCTATCAAGATTCCAATGGCATTTTTCACAGAAGTAGAAAAAAAAAACCTCTTAAAATTTAAAAGGAACCGCAAAAGACCATGAATAGACAAAAAAAAATCTTGAGAAAGAAGAGGAAAGCAGGAGACATCAAATTTCCTGATTACATGCTATTCTATAAAGCTATAGTAATCAAAACAACATGGTACTGGAATAAAACCAGACTAATAGACCAAAGAAACAGAATCAAAAATCCAGAAATAAATCCAAGCACATACAGTCAACTAATATTTGACAAGGGAACCAAGAATACTCAATGAAGAAAAGATAGTCTCTTTAATATACGATGCTGGGATAATTGGATATTTATGCATAAAAGAATAAAACTGGATCTTAATTTTACATATCTCAGAAAAACTAATTCAAAATAAATTAAAGACTTAAATGTAAGACCTAAAACCATAAAAATTCTAGAAGAAAACAATGGAATAAAATTTCTTAATAAGTTTCTTAGTCATGATTTTTTTTTACATATGACACCAAAACACAACAATCAAAGTCAAAAATAAACAAGTGGAACTACATAAGACTAAAAAGCTTCTGTACAGTGAAAGAAACTATCAACAGAGTAAATGACAACCTACAGGATGGGAAAAAAATTGCACACCAAATGTTTGATAAGGGATTAATATCCAAAATATATAAAACACAATAGCAAAAAATAAAATAACAATTAAAAATAAGAAAAGAACTTAAATAGGCATTTTTCCAAGAAAGGTATTCAAAAGGCTAACAGGCACATGAAAAGATGCTCAGCGTCACTAATCATTAAAGAAATGCAAATTCAAACCACAATAAGATATCACCTCATGCCTGTTAGAATAACCATCATCAAAAGGGCAAGAGATAACAAAAGCTGGTATGGATGTGACAAATAGGGAACAGAATTATACACTGTTTGTGGGATTGTAAATAGGTGCAGACACTATGAAAAACTGTATGGAGTATCCTCAAACACTTAAAATTAGAGCTATTATATGACCCAGCAATTCTACTTCTAAGAATATAGGCAAAAGAAACAATACTAACTCAAAAAGATGTCTGCACCCCATGCTTATAGAAGCGTTATTTACAATAGCCAAGTCATGGAAACAACCTAAGTGTCCATAGATGGATAAACGAATAAAGAAGTTGTATATAAAATATATACATATAATATACATAAAATATATATATAATATATAATATTTTATTATATACATGTTTCATTTATACATATTAATATTATACATAATATTATTTATTAGATACACATATACATATATAATAAAATATGCAGTCATAAAAAAGGAGGAAATTCTACCATTTGTTTCAATATAGATGGACCTTTAATGCATTATACTGTTAAAAATGTCAGAGAGAGAAAAAATTAAATACTGTATGATATTACCTATATGTTGAGTCTAAGAATAAACAAAAAACAAAAATAACCACACTAAACTCAAAAGAGTTTAGCAAAAGAGATCAGACTTAGTTACCAGAGGAGGAGGATGTGTGAGGGATGATAGGGAGAAGGGGCATTGGAGGAAGTTTGTCAAAATGCACAGATTTCTAGTTATACGATAAATAAGTACTAGGGATATAATGTATAACATAATTATTATAGTTAACACTGCTGTATGACATATAGGAAAATTGTTAAGAGAGTAAATCCTTATCATAAGGATAATTTTTTCCTATTTTTTTCTTTCTCGTCTGTTTATCGTATTTGTATGAGAGGATGTATGCTAGCTAAACATATTATGATAACTGTTTTATGATATATGTAAATCAAACCACCATGCTATATGCCTTAAACTTATACAATGATACATGTCAATTATTTCTCAATAAGGCAGGAGGAAACACTTCTTATAAAAAAAAGAGTTTGGAAAGAGTAATATTTGTGACATGTTAGCAGTCGCCCAGGGAAACAATAATGGGGGGTTGGGGGAGAGGAATGTCTAAAGAGGTCAATAGATCTCAGAGGTTAGGTGGTGAAATTATAATTAATTGTTGTATATTAAAGGCAAAGAAGATTGAATAAATACTTCTAACAGAACTAGAGGGCAAGATTGAAAATGCAGGACAAAATAGAAATAGAAAAGTGCCATTGAATAAACAGGATACAGGTGCAGCTATGAAGCTCAAAGGCGCCTCTGTTAGGAGCAAAGGCTCTTCCTGCAGAAAAAAACGATGACTGATATTTTTACTTTGTACTTGGCTAAACTCATTAGGAGGACAAATCAACTTTCATTGTTTAGATATGAAAAGATATTAAATACTAAATCCGGGAACTAATCTCATAACAGACAAGTATGAATCAAGAGACGAAGCTGTTGCTTTTCAGCTGGAAAACAAATATGGTTCCACACTTCCTTAATAACTTTTCCTGAGACCTGAATAAAAAAAGGTACAAATTTATACAACATTTATACAAATCATCATGTTGTACACTGGAAACTAATATAATATTGTATGCTAATTGTAATGAAAAAAATAAAAAATATATTTTTTTTTTAAAAAAAAGAAAGCACATGTTATGAACCTTGTCAGACACCGAATCTGCTAGAGCCAGGTTCTTGGACTTCCCACCTCCAGAACTACGAGAAATAAACATTTGTTGTTTATAAGCCAAAAAGAAAAAAGGAAAAAAAAAAAGTACAAATTGTAAAAGAAGTATAAATGTCTTTGAATACAGTAGTAATCACGATTTAAAAAAAAAAAGTATACCTTTGCATTAAAGCTTCTACTGAACTCAATCACTTTTAATTGCAAATTGACATCTATTTGATACATTGAATACAATTCTCAATTCAGTCTCTTAACTTTCTAGCTTCGGGGAGACTTGCTGACTTATTTACCAACATCAGAAATTTTCAGTTTTGAAGGTCATTAATCTTAGAATATAGATGTCTAAGACCTTTAGTAATATTCTTTTTTTGGTTAACTCATCATATATATTTTATTATAATTTTTTTAATTTATAGAATTAGAGAGAGTGGTATAATAACCCCGCCTATGCCCATTGTCCACTTCTAATAGCCAATAACAGAACAAAAAATGCTATAAAAAGTTTCATAGCAAGTACAATTCTAACAAAACCAAAGATGTGGAGTTAAATGTGATGGACTTTCATTTTTGGTGTAAAAACCCTTGTCTATCTATGTGAATCGAAAGATGGGGTGCCTTCTCAATCTCAAGCAAGGATGAGATATGAGTGAGTACTCACAGCCAGTGACCCCATGAAGAGCACAAGCAGATACTAGTGCTTGTTCAGAGCTCTTCTCAGAACAGAGGAAAACACTGAGGCCATTTATGTATGAATCTATAGGAAAGGAGTCCCAGAGGTTTTAATTCCAGGAAGGTAGCTTAAAACTCCAGTGTAGGAGTTTCTGTGATTTAATTAAGCACAAGAGTAATGAGTTCTCAGCCCCTTTGTTGAAATAGGTGCCATATATCAGAGGGGATTCAAATGGCAAATGAAGATTTGAGTTAGATGACCATAAGATCCCTTTCATCCCTGAAATTTGTTTTTTTTTTTCATTAGTTTCTAAAGGGAGATTATAACTATTATAATGACTATATCCCTTGCTTATTGCCATTTTATATAAACTTACTCATTTTCCTCAAAACAGCTCCCAGATAAGGGATGTTAGGTTTAGTATCTAGCCCATTGTTCGTAACTTCATAAGGTAATTAATAAATTTTTCTAAGGACAACTACAACTAAAGGGGTGATCTGGAAGTCAAATCCTGGAAATTCAGCTTTAAAACTCATGCCACATAGGCTCTTTTAAGATACATAATGGATATTGGGAGAAACAGAATAAAATTAATACACATTAACAAATAAAAATAATATGAAGCATTGACATTCTAACTATTCATCTATTGTATTGTTATTACTAAACTTATTATGAATTACATTTGAGCATTATACAGCTTGAATGAAACATAAGAATTTCTATTTTGAAGTCTTTGTCCACAGGCTGGTACAAAGATCATCAAAAGGGGCTGGTTAAAAATGTAGAATTCAGGCCTCATCCCAGACATAATGAATGTGAATCTCCATTTAACAAAATCCCAGGAAGATTCATGTGAAATACAGTTCGAGAAGCACTGGTTTATTACACATTCATCAAAAAACTTAGAAATACCCTTTGCTAAAATAATAAATTTGAAACTATCAGTGATTTAACAAAACTAAAGTGTGAAAATACATACAACACTGATGATTTCTTAACCTTAGAAAATAAATGTGCTTTCCATACAATCCAGTTGTTACATGAACTTAATTAGAAAAGGAATCAGGACCACCTAATGCTGAAAAGCTAGAGAGCTATGAAATAGTTATACATCTACTGATAATATATGTATCCACTAAACAGATAAATTTAATTGAAATTTACATGGTATTCACTTATCAAGATTACAAGTTATATAATCTTAACTTTTTTATTTTTATATAACTTTTTGTATACTTCATAAATGTATAAAAGTCTGTCAGCTAGCAAATAATACTATTAGAACACAATTTTAGGCAAAATAAAAGATCATTCCAAGTTCTTCTAAATTTATAGAGAATGTTTGCTATGGCTGAATAAAAATAGTTTGTTTTTTAGCATGTTAACTACACATAGTAAATCAGCTATACTGTTCATTCACTGTACAAGTATTATCATCTGCCTGTGGAGGACTAGGCACAGTTCTATGAGCTGGGGATTTCTAAACAAATGAGATATTCATTCCCCTTGCCAAAAGGGAATTCCTAGTATGGGGAGGAGATGGATAAGGAAACAGGCTATAATGATGGAGTGGAAGTGTGATGATAAGGGAAGTACTTTGAGAATAACTCATCCTAGTCTATGAAGGCATCCTGGAGAAAATTAAATCTAAAATAAAACTTAATAAATGAGTAAGAATGAACCCAATGAAAGTCAGGGTGGAAGAGAGATTTTTAGGCAAAGATAAGAAGATGCTCAGAGTTGAGAGTGACACTGGGCATGGCACACTAAAAGAACCAAAAAGATTGTACAGAAACTACATGGAAATATCGAATTTTTTCCCATCAATGTAATTGGTGTTTATCTACTTTGCAGCTTTTTCTGAGTGTTCAAGACAGATTTTGCATGTGCAATAATAAATAATATTATTATGTAACACGTTTAATTAATTTTCATTCCTATCACTACACATTTTATACCATTTTTAATCATCTTATACCTTTCTGAGTAGATTTTTTGTGAGGAGAAAGCTAAGCATAAAGAGACCAAATTTTCTAAATTTTACAATGTTGATTCTTTATAACCTACTTTTCTCTTGCTTTTTTCTCACTAGATCACTGATATAAACCCCAAACTAGCCTTCACCAAGTTATTTTTTCAATTTGATCATGTTAAGTGCAGGCCACGCTCGGACAACTGTCCTAATGATTAACTAGATATTTTTCAAAGGAACTTAATCTGACCCTCTCAGCTGTCAGGTTTGTATGTTCTAGTCTAAGTCATAGGTGTCGTCTTTTTTTTCGCTGTGACTTAAATGGGCTTAGAATCTGTTGAGACTGTCTACACTGTACAGTTATCTGTAAAGACCTGAAATACTGGGCAGAGGCCAAAAAATGATTTTCTTTGCCTCAATTTTGAAATCCCAAGTGACAAATGACTCTAAAAGTGAATCAGGCTGAACATAAAAGGACATACCAAGACTTCTGCAGATACAGTGCATATTTTATGTTAATGAGGTGAATATTTTATATTAATAAGGACATTTTGACAATTTCCAAAAAATGTGTGACTGGTATTTTTCTAAAAGTTTCACATTTTTATTCATGTGCCAACTTCTAGGAAAAATGGACTCTGGGAAAAATGACAATGTGGATCCAAGCACACACATCCTGAAAATAGAAAAAGAATGTCTCAGACCAAGAAAGTTAAGAGGTAAGCAATTTCATTTCAGAGAGGAGATAACAAGTTTGAGAAAAAAAATAAAGGGAGGTCACAGCGGTACAGTATTGGTGGAAAATTATTTTCAGGGTTAGTAAGAGGATGGAAAAGGGGTAAATTGCCTCATTTATTTAACAAGTAACATAAGCTGTGTGAAAGCTGATGTATTTCCAAGGGGAAACAGTACAGAAAGCCCAGCACTTCTTAGAAGGAACAAGGCTTCACCTAACGGTGGCTTCAATTAGACTTCTGGTACACCGAGTGCTAAGAAAGGGGCACGCATGGAGGAAGTCTAAATCAGCAAACTAAGAAAGAAAGAAAAAAAACTATTACTTCTAGTGGAAACCCCATGGGAGCATCACACAGTCAGAGGGGAGATGTGGAGTGCAGGTAGTTCTACACAAGGAAGAACCCTCCATTATTCAAAACTGGTTCGATGAATAATGGTATGCTGATGGATGATTCATCTCAATATAATTCATGGTAATCTAAGACTTACAAACGTTGCTTTCAAAAAATAACATTAATTTCCAAAGTTCTGGAGTATCCAAGATAGCATAAAATTCCAGAGGTTCATACCAAGTGAAAGTTGATATTCTCCCTACACCATCGTCATACCATTGAGTAAACTACATTCTCACCGCTAGAGCAATTTTAAGTAAAATAATTATCTTCGCTTTAAAAATGCTGGTATTTAAAACCTCTAAAACAGAAAAATAGCATTCCTAGGACCTTTGGCAAACTTGTTTTCTGAAGAGACTATACTGCAAATCTAAGAAAAAATTGCATCTGCATTGCATTATTTCTTTTTTTCTTTTAATAAAATGAAAATAGATGTGTGATTTTTATTTTTCTTCCTGCTTGTTTTGAAGCTTCCTTCTAATGTTTATAAGCATTCTGGCAATAAGTTTGATGGTCTAATTCCTACATTTATTTAAATTGAGAAGGAAAACACTCTAATTTCTCCCAAATTCCAGGTCCTTAGGGAAACATATATCCGATTACTTCAGGTTTTTATGCTATTTTGACAGAAGAAAATCTTTATCCTTGCTACTCTATTCTTTATTTAGCTATAACTTGTATCACCAAACTGGGGAATTAGTTAAATATATTTCTATCACAATCAAAAGAGAGGTTTCTAAAAGTTAATTTTCCCTTTTTATTACTCACCCATTCTCATCCATGACTTTTAATAAATCATTTCAAGATATTATACAGCATCTTCTATATTTCAAATAATATGTTTGTAAGGAATGTTTGTTTTATGTAACTATCTAAAGCAGAAAGGACATTTTTGAAATATGATTTTGTAGGATAAGACCAGATTACTAGCGACCTTAAATACTGGGCTAATGAATTTTGACTATTTTCTTAACCAGTGATTGGTATCTGGGATTTCTATCAGATGAACAATATGAAAAATGCAGTAGTAAAAGATTAATCATATATCAACTTCTGCTTCTTAGAAAGTGAAGTAGATGTACTTTTTTCCTATTCTAATGCTAAGTACAACTAAAAACTCTAGATAATACATTAAAAAAAGAAGAAGAAGAAAAACACTGCAAGCTGGAGAAAATATAGCAAACCTCCTGGGAACCTGAATATGACTGGAACATTGATCCTGGAGAAGTTAGTTATTTGGAAATGAAACTTGCTTTCTCTAGCCAAAAGACCATCAAAGGAGCCACCTAACAAGACAGAAAACTTTTAGATCATGCTAGCTATATTCCAGCCAAACACCACAGAGTAAACAACAAAAACAAAAACAAAAGCAAAAACCTGGCCTCACTCCTACTTATGCCAGCTAATGTCATGTTGGGCCCTAGAGTACCATTCTTTCCACGCTATGATGAGGCATTCCACACTTCACCAGGGTGGTATCAGAAAAGACTGAGTGGGGATCCAGAACTTTAATCCCCACAGAGTGGTAATGAGTCTCCCACACACACAGAATCAGTAAAGATCACATGGGGATCTTGAACTTCCATTCTCACCCGTAGTAATGAGAATCTCCTTTCCTTTCCCATTGGGGTTGTATCAATAAAGGCCTAGTAGAGACTCTGGACTTTTACCATCACTCAGCATTAAGGCAACTCTCCATGATGTCAGATGAAGCTATGTGAGGATCAGTAGTGAGGCATCCAATCCCTTCCCATAGAGGAGATATCAGTGAAGTCATTTGTGGGAGCCTACACTCCCATATTGACATAATATTAACAAGGAACCCTTCTCTATACAAGGGTCAACAGTGTGAAAAGCCTGTTCTTGCACCCCTTCCTGGCAGTAGCAAAGTGATTCCCTCTATCACTCAGCATAGAAGTATCAGAGAGGCCTGCTAAAGTACAAGTTTTGAATAAGATCTAAAGTCCTATAACATAATACACAAATATCTAGATTTCTTATGAAAATCACCTGTATAATCAAACCCTGGAAGATCTCCAAATAAAGTCGGAAAGACAGTCACACCTAAAATGTTCCAGATGTTAGGATTGTCTGAAGGATTTTAAAGCAGTCATGATAAAAAAAAAAAAAAGTCACAAGAATTTATTATGAACATACTTGAAACAAATGAAAAACAATTATAAAGTCTCATCAAAAAAATAGAAAGTCTAAACAAAGTAATCAAAAATATAAAAAATCAAACTCAAACTAAAAGATACAAAAAATATTAATAGATGTGCTAAACCAGAGATTAGAGAAAACGGAAGAAAGAATCAGTGAACTTTTAAATAAAGCACTAGAAATTACCCATCCTAAACAAAATAAAAATAGAATGAAAAATAAATAAATAAAATGAACAATCTCAGTGACCAGTACGACAATAAGAAAATATCTAAAATTCTTGTAATCAGAGTCACAGAAGGAAAGAAAGCAAAATGGGTGGGGCTGAAAAAGTACTCAAAGTAATGATGGCTGAAATTTTCCAAATTTGGCAACAAAACAAAAACTACCAGATTCAAGAAGCTGATCAAAGTCCAAACAGGATAAACTAAAAAAAAAAAAAAAGTAAAACATACATACTCAAACTTCAGAACCTGAAATATTAAAACAAAACAAAACTAAACTAAACAAAAACTTAAAAACACTCAGAAAAATAATGCACAATCTACAGAAGAAAAATAAATAATTGATTGCAGATTTCTTATCAGAATCTATTAAGGTTGAAAAAAAGGTAGTACCACATATTGCAAATGCTGACAGAAAAGAACAGTTAATCCAGAATTTCATATCCAGTGAAAATATCCTTTTTGAATAAAGCCAAAATCAAGACACTTTCAGATAAAGAAAACTAGGAGAACATGTCACCAGCAAACCTACTGTCAGTCCTTTCCGGCTGGCTAGTATAACAAAATATCACAGACCGAGTGGCTTATAAACAACAAACATTTATTTCTCACAGTTCTGGAAGCTGGAATTCCAATATCAGAGTGTCAGTTTTGTCAGGCGAGGGACCTATTCTGAATCACAGACATATTGTAGCCTCATATGGCAAAAATGGCTAGGGAGCTCTTTTATAAGAGCATTAATCCTATTCACAAAGGCTCCACCCTCATAGCTTATCTCCTAAAGGCCCTACCTTCTAACACCATAATATTGGATGTGTGGATGTCAACATGTGAATTGTAAGGGATCACAAATATTCATACCATAACAACCTACCTTTACTAGCTATAAGAAGATTTAAAAAACAGAAGGAACATGAAAAAGAGGGTAAAGAAGAAGGAGGAAAAAGAGAAGGGATAATGGAGAAGGAGAAGAGAACATGGATAGAGCAGTGTTATGGATAAACAGACTCTACTTTTCTTCTCTACTTCAGTTTTCTAAATTAAGTTTCAGGGTTCAAGCAATAATTGTAACATGGTAATGTGCCTCTTAATATATGTCAAGAAAATAATTAGCCAATTATAAATAGTGGACTGCAAAGAGATGCAGAGTGAAATAAGGTTTCTAAACTTCATGTTAATTGATAAAATAGCAATACAAGTAGACTGTGATAAAATGTGTCTTTGCATATTTGTCAGCTCACGTATACAGACACATGGATGTATATGTATATGTACATTTAAATACTTATATTTATGTATGTGTGTATAGTAATTCCTACAACAATCATTTAAAAAGCTGTGCAAAAAGATGCACTCAGAAGCATTATAGATAAATCAAAATGAAATTTAATATTGCTCAAGTAATGCACAGGAAGGTAGGAAAAGTAAACAGAAAAATGATAAAAAGAAACAATGAGAACAAACAGAAAGCAAAAGTTAAATGGCAGACAAGTTTCGAAATGTCAATACTGATATAAAATGTAAATTTCTAAACACACCAATTAGAAGACAAAGATTGGCAATATGGATTAAACATAATAATAAAGTTACCAAACGACATTCTGCATACAAAACATTAAGTTGTATCTATGAATATAATTATATTCATAGATAGAATAAATATATATATACACACATGTGTGTATGTATATACATACACATACATGTATATATACATATACACATACATGTATTGTATATATACATATACAAATATATATACACACATGTATGTATGTATATACATACACATACATGTATATATACACACACACACACAGATATATATATAAAAACATTAATCCAAATAAGCCGGAATGGCTATGTTAATATCAGATACAGCAGACTTCAGAGCAAAAAAAAAAGAAAATTAGCAATGATAGAGAAGGATATTAAATAATGGTAAATGAGTAAAGACGACATAGAAATATTAAGCATTTATATACTAAATAACAGCTCTATAATATGTGGAGCAAAAACTGATAGAACTCACATATCCAAAATTATGTTTAGAGAATACTAAACACATCTCTTCACCCATTAATAGAACAAAAGGCAAAAGAAGAACTCATTAACAGTATTAACAAAAACACCTAATCAGCATATATAGAACATTCCAATCAACAACATTCTTTTATGTGTCCATGGACATATACCAAGATATACCATATTTGAGACTTTTTAAATTTTTTTAAAAAAATTATGAACAGTTGACATAAAATATTATATTAGTTTCAAGTGTACAACATAGTAATTAGATATTTACATATCTTATGAAATGATCACCTCCATAAACCTAGTACCCATCTGATACCATAGTTATCACGTTAATGATAATATTCCTTATGTTATACTTTACATTCCCATGACTATTTCATAACTACCAATTTGTACTTCTTAATCCCTTCTCATTTTTTACCCAAACTCAACTCCTTTTCCATCAGGCACCCCTCAAAATATTCTCTGTATTTATGTGTTTGATTTTGTTTTGTTTGTCTGTTTTGTTCTTTAGAGTCCACATGTAAGTGAAATCATATAGCTTTTGTCTTTCTCTGTGTAACTTACTTCACTCAGCATAATACCCTCTAGGTCCATCCATGTTATTGCAGATGGCAAGATTTCATTCTTTAAATTTTTTTTATGGTTGAATAATCTTTCATTGTATATGTGGACCACTTCTTCTTTAAACATTCATCCACTGAATATCTTGGCTATTGTATAAAAAGCTACAATAAACATACAAATGCATGTCTCTTCAAAGTAGTATTTTGTGTTTCTTTAGAAACATATGCAGAAGTGGGATTCCTGGGTCATTCTTTGTCTCTTATTATAGTCTTTGTTTTAAAGTCTATTTTATCTGGTATAAATATTGCTACCCCAGCTTTCTTTTTTTTTTCTTCTCCATTTTCATGAAATACCTTTTCTATCCCTTTACTTTCAGTGCATGTGTGTCTTTCAATTTGAAGTGAGTCTTTTGTAGACAGCATATGTAAGGATCTTAGCCGTTCAGTCACCCTATCTTTTGATTGGAGCATTTAATACATTTACATTTAAAGTAATCGTTGATCAATATGTAGTTATTACCATTTTATTATTCATATTCTGATCTTTTTTTTTACTTCTTTTCGAAGAAGTCCATCAAACATTTCTTGTAATATTGTTTTGGTGATGATGAACTCCTCTAGCTTTTCTTCATCTGGGAAGCTCTTTATCTGTCCTTCGATTCTAAATGATAACTTTCTGAATAGAATAATTTTGGTTGTAGGTCCTTACTTTTAATCACATTGACTATGTCATGCCAAGCCCTTCTGGCCTGCAAAGTTTCTGTTGAGAAATCAACTGACAGTCTTATGGGGGCTCTCTTATAGGTAATTTCTTTTTTCATGATGTATTCAAGATTCTCTTTGTCTTTAACATTTGACATTTTAATTTGGATGTGTTTTGCTGTGGGCTTCTTTGGGCTCGTCTTTCTGGAGACTCTCTGCACTTCCAGGCCTTGTATACCTATTTCGTTTACCAGGTTAAGAAAGTTTTCTGTCATTATTTCTTTAAATAGGTTTTCAATTCCTTGTTTGTTCTCTTCCTCTTCTGGTATCCCTATGATGCAAATGTTGGTATGCTTGATATTGTCCCAGAGGTTCCCCAAACTATTCTCATTTTTTGGATTCTTTTTTCTCTTGTTGCTGTTTTGATTGGGTGTTTTCCGCTATTTTATCTTCTAAATCACTGATTTGACCTTCTTCTTCATCTAATCTACTGTTGATTCCCTCTAATGCAGTGGTGCCTAACCTTATCAGCACTAGGGACTGGTGATCCTATGAGAATTTAATGTGTGATGATCAAAGGTGGAGCTAAGGCAGTGATGCTAGTTCTGGGGAGAGGCTGCAAATACAGATGAAGCTTTGCTCACTCACCTGCAGTTCACCTCCTGCTCTGTGGTCCGGTTCCTAATAGGCCACAGACTGATACCAGTCTGTGTTGGGTCTTGGGAACTCCTGCTCTAATGTAGTCTTCATTCGTTATTATATTTTTTATTTCTGATTAGTTGCTTTTTATGTTTTCTATCTTCAGTTTTTCATTTCCTATCTCTTTGTTGAAGTTCTCACTGAGTTCATCTACTCTTCCTCTAAGTTCATTGAGCATACTTATAATTAGCATTTCAAACTCTGCATTTGGTAGATTGCTTGTCTCATTTTGTTTGGTTCTTTCTTGGAGCTTTGTTCTGTTTGTTCATTTGAAACATATTTCTTTGTCTCCTCGTTTTAACTGTATTTCTGTGTTTGTTTTTATTTATTATGTAGAGCTCTTATGTCTCCCAGTCTTAGAAGAGTAGCTTTATATAGTAAGTGTCCTATGGGGCTCAGTTGCACAAATTTCTCTGGTATCCAGAGCGAGGTTAAATGTGGTGATAGTGGCAAAAAATATAAATCGACTTTTTTGTGATGTTTTATACAGAATTTATTTCTCAATGGGGTCAACTTAAATATATATGTATATAATCTTAGACAAATATATATACATATGTGTTATTAATGTAATTTTTGAATGAAGATGTAATCACTTCCTGTTAGACGTTTATTAATTTGGGCTATTTTTCTTTTTCTTATTTATTTATTTATTTTTAGTGTGCACGTATGTTTATGAGTTCCTGTCGAATCATCCTGAAGCTCATAAGTTTACTCACGTGCAACATTTTGCTTTTGTACTGCACATGAGTATGGGCACTGGGTTCTCTTCCTTATGAAGGTAATTGATAGATAGGTAGTTTGAGACTTCAACTTCTATCTTATTATTAACTCTCTTTAACCCGATTAACTAACTAGCCAGACAAACATTACAATTAGAGCAGAAAAGACCCATTAGGTTATTATGCACATACACAATACCAAGTAGTCCAAGACAGTTTGGAATTCAGATAGCAAAGCTTTTCCAGAACATGAAGTACAAAACGAATGTACAACCATTACATTCTGCACATATCGAAGACAGTTTTTAACCCTACAAATAGAGTAAAATTGTTATTGATAACATATATATATATATAGATTGAAAATTACCTAAAAACTGGACTTGGTAACAATGTAATACCACTTTTATGTTATATCAAAAGCAGAATGCATGCTGATCGAAAATAGCAGACAAGTGATCAAAGAATACCTTTACAAATAAAGTTTCAACTTTTTTTTTTCAGTAAGGAACAATTTTAGATAATGTATGTACTTCTGAAACTCATTTGTATTCTATTCTAAATATACAGCTGCCTAAAAGGTTGAGAAAATCTGGGCCAGAGACCTAAATACAGAGCTCCAGGGAGGATTACGGGCTGGATGCAAACTCATTTATGTAACCACCAGTCTAGTATTCTGCAATGTGAAAGATAGTGTTATTACTTCACTGTAGCCAGTGAGATGCATTCTGTACACCAACATGTAACAATGAAAGAAAAAATTGCAATATATCAATTAGAAAGTTATTTTCTAAAGCAATAGCAAGGTGAATGAGTAGTTTTAGACTGGTTCTAATGTTTTTGGCATGCTGATATTTCCATACATTTTTCCAAAAAAGAGAAAGTTTTATTAAAATATGAATTTTTCCTCCATATCTGAAATCTAAGTTTGGTGTCGAAAGGCTTAAAAAATATCAATGTTGCTTTTTCTAACTGCTGGAGTTACCATAACTATTTCTTTTCCCACCTACCTTCCCTAAATGTCCACATTTAATAGTTTTTGTCTTTGATTTATTATATTTTTGTATAATTATAAAAATAATATACATTTCTCACACGTGATATTATATCATCTTGTAAAACTAGACTTTTCACCTTTTATTAATTTTGGAGTGAACAAATTCATCACTCTAATCTAGTTAATAATTTGACAGACGAAACTAAATGCATGGTTAAGTTACTAGAGCGTAACAAACACCTAGTAATTAGAATTTTGAATAAATTAATATTAATGATAAAATGACAGAATTAATAAATATACCCTTTTAAATGTGAAATAATATTCTATTTTTGCCAGTGAAATCTCAGAGTGAATATATTTTTATATTTAAAACTGTTCAACAAACATGTTTTTTCTCAGTTTTCCATATCTTCCAGAGTGATTACTATAAAGAAATACTAACAGGAAAGTCTGTAAAATGTTACACTTTAATAAAGACAACTTATTAAAGTAACTATGTACTTTATGTAACTATGCATTAATTTTTGGATAGAAAACATAGTGGAGAATAATTAAAAGGGGGTGTTATTTTTATATATTTAAAAGTAAGCTTTCCTAAAAGAAGTCTAGTATGCAGGCTTTTGCAAGTTTCCTTTCTAGAATCTGATGCCATCTTCCTTTAATATTACGTGCTCATTCTTTTCCTAGATCTGAATTCTATTTGCCTAGAACAGTAATTCTCAAACTTTATTATGTCAAAAAAAAAATCACCTGGACAGTTCATTCAAATACAAATTAATGGGCTGTACTGTCAGAATTTCTGATTCAGTGCTCTAGGATAGAGCTTAAATTTGAATTTCTAGCAAGTTCCAAAGTGATGCTGATGGAGCTAGATGGTCCAGGGATCACATGCAGAGAACACGTGGAGTAAAAATGAGAACTTCCTCATTTTTGTCACTATATAAACTATATTCAGACTGACAAAAGACACAAACTTAACTTTAGAATTGAAGTACGTTTCATCCTCATCTACATAAACACATGCCCACAATTTAATATAACATAGAGATGTCCTAGTTTGCTGAGTTCTGGAGTCTGAAAGCCTGTGGATCCAAGCAGGGCTCTTATTGGTGGTCACAAAGGAGCGGATTTGAACATTTGCTGGAGTCTCCTGTTCACCTCAGTGATTATTTAGGTTTCATGCACATTTAAGGTTTAAGGTATTCTATTATTATTATTGCCATTTATTCTTTAAGTAGGAAAAATTAACTCACTGAACATAGCAGACATTAGTGAAACTGTATTTTCTTTGCTGTGAGGCAGTAGGAGTGTTTGGATGAAGACATGATGGTGAAAAGGACTGAGAATATATATATATATTTTTATGTTTTATGGTCAAAACACTCAGAAAATCTCTAGAAGCCTATTAAAATTCCATGGATAAAATAAAATTGTCTTAAAATCACATTTGCATATATCAATAAGCTTTTTGTGACAAATACAAAACGTACTTTAACCTTCGCCATCCAAACCACATACTGGTGACCTAAGCGATTCTACTATATTTGGAAAGCTATCATCCACAAAAAAGTGCCATCTTTAGTGGTTACTTGACTTTTTTAAAAGTTTGTAAATCTGTCATTCTTGGTGATGATATAAAAAAGTTTCCCCTCCTTTCTCTGTACCCACTCTAATCCAGAGCTACGAGTTCCTCCAAATTTAGATTATCTAACTGTGGTATAGTCCTAGCAATAGTAAATTAATAATGGAATGCTGGGTCATTCCAATTCTAATTATTGACATTACCAATGTCACTCATAAGAATCATTGCTCCCCTCTAAAATCTTCAGTCTGTCCCTTTATACAAGCTTCCTCCTGATGGATATCAAAGAAGTTCAATTCCTCCCAAGATTTAAAAAAAAAAACAAAAAACAACAACAAAAAACCTTTCACTTTACTGTTCTACTTTTAACCATGTTAATTTTCAACAAATGGTCAGATTTCTTAGGTTTGTGCTGAGATAGTTTTCCTACAATATATTTATAGGAAACATTAACTAATGGAGCTTTTCTTTTTTTTCATTGTTGCCACTGTAATATTGATTATGTACTTAACTCCCTTTAGAATAATTCTAAAAAATCTCTTAATCTGGAGATCCTAGAGTTCCTTCTTTTGCTTTTCTCTAACATGTATACTGTGTGAGAGTGACTAAAAGATCAAAATCTACCTCCACTCCTTTCACCTCACCAGAAACTGCATGTTTTGAATTTTGTCAATGGGAATATGGGTGACAAATACATTGTCTCTAAACTCTCTATAAATGCTGTGGCAGCATAGCTCTTCATGAAAACCTCATTCCTAAACAAGTTAACACACCCACACACATGCACATATGACCGCCACCACCACCACCACCAAAATAACAACAACAAAACCTCTCACATTTTCAGGCAAGCAACAGGTAATCTATTAATGTATTCTACTTAAGCAAATCCAGTTCCATTTTATTTAATTCAATATATATTTAAGACATTGACCAAGTTATAGCCTCCTTATAGGAGATCTATCAGTGCTAGAGGGAACATGCAGCTCTCATGGGCTTGTTTAATTATCTGTCTTGTTTTAGTTTCTGTGGTTTTCCAGGGTTTGATAACAATTGCTTTCATCCTATAATACTACACTATATACATGCTTTCTAAGGCAGTATTGGTTTCTGGTCCAGCTGCCTTAGTAAAGCCTGTCCTGGGCCACTCTCCACTATATTTTAAGACATAATTTGTAGTTTTACCCTCTAGAACCTCAAGCATTTTGTACAAATTTTTATTATAGCACTTATCAGCATCATTATCTCATTTATCTGCATAGTAGCCTCAAAAGATTGTTATTATATTCATAATAAGGATTTAGTATCCCTATTAGTGAGTCCCATAGAGATTCTATATCTTGATAATTATGACACAATAAGAAAGTGGTAGAGCTTGATGATACCACATGTGTTCTTTACATTATAATGCTTCCTTAGGTATACTGAAAATTTTTTCATTACTGTTTGCTCCCTAGAATAAAGATTCTTTAAAATAACTATGCCATATTTCTTCTTTAAACTCAGTATATATGTAGTGTACAGAATATAGAAGGTGTTTGATTGAGATTGTTGATGAACATAGAGCAATGTAACTCGCTGGCACCATAACTGAAGGATTTACTTTCTAGGCCTGCCAAAGTTCATACAGTTCTCACATTAATTATATCTGTAGAAGATGTCATGAACTTCATTGAATCCATGGGAAAAATAAATTTATCAAATTAAATGTTCTCATCTAATAAAAACTCAAAGAAATGAGTCATTGATAATATACATGATTTTACTGGGAGATAAAGAGAAGTCTAGAATCTGGAAATGATAACTAGACTCTTGTACCAGTATTAGCAAAGAGATGGCTTAAAAGGAAGGGGTGTAAAATGACAGGATTCAAATAAACATGGTAAGGAATGATGATAATGTAGACAGAATTAAAGAAGTCAATAGAAAGGGCCTTATCAGGTTGGAGGATTTTAGATAAAATTTTTTCCCCTGAAAAATCAATTCTGGAATCATGAAGATTTATTTGAGACAGTTTTTCAAGTAGGCTCAGTTCTAATAAAAGCCTTCTCAAGGCCTTTTGTAGTTCTCAGTCTTTTTGTGGTTATAAGGGGTACCTGGAACTGTGTTTAAAGTGCAGCCTCTTCTGCCTCCATGAGAAATTCTATTGCAGAGATTAAGGGTACCCCTTAATCATATCCATTGCTAAGAGGCATTCTGGATGACTGAGTTAGCAGACATTTAGCCACAGTTTGAGAAACTCTGGATTTGCCTGTATCTAAGATTTTAGATAAGGATGAGGAATACATTCATAATAGAATTTATCTCCACCAAATAGCTTATCCCTACCAAATAGAGTTTTTTCCCACCCAATTTCTTAAAATCTACAAAAGAAAATTTATTTTCTTCCTGCATAAAGAAAAACGTCGAAATCCCAGGTGCATTGAGTATTCCAGATATAATCTGAGAAACATGCAGTTTCCTCCCCACCACAGCTTATCAGAATACAAATCATCTATTTATACAAGAATATCATTTGTGTACATTTTCAACATCTGCATTCCAATAAAATGTCCCTTTATAAAAAGATATGTAGATCCAAATGAAAAAGAAAAAAGAAAAACCAAACTCCACATAGATTAATGGTATGCCTAAATAAATTAGATGATTGTTAAAAAAGAAAATATTTTCCAGATAAAATATATCTCAGAGAGACTATAATTAAAAGTTTATTACCCACAAATGATTATGTTGTTCATAGTAAAGTTATTATTCAGGGTAATTAATAAATTCAACAAATCTTTGTTTGCATTAAACATAATGATTTAAAAGTGGCTGAGTAACAGGCTGGCAGCTGTGTAAGAAGCCTTGCTTCTACCTCCTACATAAGACCTAGTGAAAATACATCAAAACTACCCTGAGAGATTGGAAGTATTTTACTTACTCTGTTTCATAAGAACCTTGATCTTCTCTAACTAAATGAAAAGTAAAGAATAGAAAATAAAAAAAAAAGAGGAGATTAGGTTTCCATCAAAGCAAAATATTTTTCTTTTGGATTTTAGATTTGTCAAAGAGCAGTAAGATATAACCACCCTAAGTGCTGTTTAATACTAATAAACAAACAAACAAACAAACAAACAAATAAATAAATAATAAAATGGATCTCACATTGAATGATGGAATGCAGTGGCACAAAATTCATGATTGCTTTCTGATCTTTAGTACAGATTAGCAATATATATGACCATGAATGCTCTGCCAAATTGCCATCTGATTTATTATCTCAACCACATTATTTTCATAGCATCTTAATTTGATAGTGGGACAAAAGAACATTCCTGTTTAGAGAACACTTCTCTCTCTCTTGGAATACATGGAACCCCTGTGTATAATGCTTTGTACATACCAGGACCTCATGTATAAAAATCAGTCAAATATCAGTTTATACAATTCCAAACTCCCATACCTCACAATAATTTACTCATTATCATATTACTCTCTATTCTTAACATATCTTTGTGTATTCGGAAAGTTTTGTTGTTGTTGTTGTTGCTGTTCCTGTTATTGTTGTTGTTGTTGCTGTTGTCATTGTTAGTTTTATTGAATGTATAAGCCACACTTTTATCATGAGTCTCTTTCTTTGAAGTAAAAGGTTCATAAAGTATATTGAATGGATCCATGAATGAAAAGATGAATGAAGAGATGCATAAATGGATGATGAAGGAATAAATTAATGATCTAGATAAAATTTTCACTGATGTAGAAAGCTAGACAAACTAAAAGACTTTGCTGAAGATAAGTAGAAAGTATGAAAAGAGGTTCTTTGGATTATACACAACTAATAGACTGTTCTTATTCCATCTTAAAGTACATAATACATTTTACACATCTCTGCACACATATTTGTATTACTGAGTATATAAACCTACCCCTATAATTACTGGTTTCTAAAAAATGGATATCTTATCAAATAAGAGAACTTACATAATATTCTTCAAATATATCAGAAAGACAATGGAAATTTTCCATAGCTTAAGGGAAAACAGTTCACGTACCATAAAATTCACCCATTTAAAGTATTCACTTCACCTTTTTTATTTATTCAAAAGATTGTGCAACCATCACCATAAGCTAATTTTAGAACTTTTCCAGCACCTCAGAAAGTCTTTTTGATTATAATCATTCTAGTGGATGTAAATGGTATCATTGTGGCTTTAATTTGCATTTACTTAAGTAATAATGTTGAGCATCTTTTCACATACTTATTGGTCATTTGTATATCTTCTTTTGAGATATATATAATAAAATCCTTGGCTTGTTTACTAAGTTGGATTGTTTATCTTTTTCTTGTTAAGTTGTAAGAGCCCTTTTTATTCTGGGCATTATACCCTTTTTAGACATATGATTTGAAAATATAATCTCCCATTCTATGCATTGTTTTTCACTTTCTTGATGGTATCCTTTGATATGTAAGTTTTTAATTTTAATGATCTCTAGTTTCTTTTTTTATTGTTTTTGCTTCTGTTGTCATATGTAAAAGATCATTGCTCAATACATAGTCATGGAGGTTTAGTTCTATGTTTTTTTCTAGTATTTTTATTGTTTTAACTCTTACATTTAGGTATATAATCCATTTTGAGTTGAATTTTGAGTATGGTAAAAGATAAAGGTCCAAACTCAACCTTAGCATGAGGATATCTAGTTGTACCAGCATCATTTATTAACAAGGCTATTCTCACCTCTTTGAGTAATTTTGGCACTGTTGTCATAAATCAATTGAGTATAAATGTGAAGGTTTAGTTCTGGACTCTCGATTATATTCCAATGATCTATGTCTCTATCTTTATACAAATACTTCCATATCTTTATTAGCGTAGCTTTGCAGTAGTTTTTGAAATTGGAAAAGATGACAATATTCTTTCTTCTAATTATTTTGACTCTTCTGAGTCATCACGGAATTCATATAAAAGTCATTTTCATATGAATTTTATAAGCATCTTGCCAGTTTCTATGACAGATTTGATAACATTTTTATGAGGATTACGCTAAATCTGTAGATTAATAGAAGAAATATTGCCATCTTAATAATGTTTAGCTTATAAATGATGAAAATGAGTTGTCTATTTATTTAAAAATACTTCCATTTCTTCTAAGTATTTAGAAAATTTCAGTTTATTTTAAAAGTTTTATATTTTTCAATATTCCATGTGCACTTGAGAAAATATATATCTCAATTCTGTCAGTTTTTACTTCAATCTTTTGCGGGTCTTATTTTATGTACATCTATCATTATAATCATATATTCTTAATTAATTAACTCTTATTATTATAAAATGTACTTCTTTATCTTTAGCAACAATTTTGTCTTAAGATTTATTTTATCTGATATTAGTACTGGTATTCCATCTCTATATTAAACTTTGCATTGTATATTTTCCATCTTTATTATTTTTTAACTTATTTATGTCTCTAAATGTAAATCATTTCTCCTGTAAACAGAATATTGTCAGTTCATATTTATTTTTTATCTATTCTGCCAATCTCTGCCTTTTGACTCTAGTGTTTAATCGTTAAAATTTAATGTATGTATTGATAAGGTAATATTTATACCTGTCATTTTGCTATTCATTTTCTGTATGTTTTATGACTTTTTAATTTCCTTATTCATCCATTACTTCCTTTTAATTTTAATTTTTTGCTTTTTAAATAGACATATTCTAGTATACTTTTAAAAAAATTTCCTTGTTATTTTAGTGTATGCTTTTTAAGTTATGATCTTACTGGGTACCCTGAAGATGATAAGCAACATTTCAATTTAAAATAATTTAGTTTGGATTAATACTAAATTAATTTAAATAGTTTACAAAAACTTTGCTTGAACATACTTTTATTTCTTTCCTACACTTTTGTATTATTATCATACAAATTACATTGTTATACATTGTAAGGTCATCAAACTTTTATAATTATCACTTTATGCAGCTGTATTTAAAACAAATGACTAGAAAAGAATAACAACAAAAGTACATTCATTCTGTCTTTTATAATGCCATTGTAGATACCTTTACTGGTGCTCTTTATTTCTTTGTATGTATTTGAGAAACCATCAGCTGTCCTTTTATCTTAACTTGAAGGGTTCACTTTAATATTTCTTGTATGTCATGTTTGCTAGTCTCAGTTTTTGTTTTCTGGGAAATCCTTTGATTTCCTTTTGTTGTTAAAGATGAGTTTAGCTGCATGTAAAATTCTGTTAACAACCTTTATTTGCCAGCACTTTGGAAATGTCATCTTGCTGCCTTCCATTTCTCATGATTTCTGATAAGGCAACTATTAATATTATTAAAAATCACTTATACATGATAAGTTATTTTTGATGTGCCTAAGCATATATCTGTTTGAGTTTATTATGCATGGATATTGTTGAAAATCTTACAAGTGGAAGCTAACATTTATTAAATTTTAGAAATTATCAGTCATTATTTCTTTAAAAAAAATTTTCTGTCCTTTTTTTCTCTCTTTTTTTCCCCCATAAACATATCTACATCTGTGTTTATCATGGTGTCCCACACACCTCTGAAGCTTTGTTCATTTTTATTCATTGGTTTTTACTCTATATCTCGAACTGCATAGTTTGTATCTACCTATCATCAAGTTACCTGGTTCTTTCTTCTGGTTATTCAAATCTATTGTTAAAATCCTCTACAATTTTTAAATTTCAATTATTTTACATTAAATACCAAATTTCTGCTCATTTCTTTTAAAATTGTTATTTCTTTAATGATATTCTGTATTGAGTGAAGCATTATTTTTACACTTCCCTTTAATTCTTTAGACATGGTTTCCTTTAGCTCTTTAAACATTTTTAAATTAGTTGATTTAATGTCTCTTTCTACTAAGTCTCAAATCTGGGCTTCTTCAGGACATTTTGTATTGGCTTCTTTCTTTCCTCTGTGCATGTGGCATACTTTTCTGTTTCTTTGCATGTCTCATAGTTTTTCTATGTTTTCGTTTTTTTTGTTTTTTTGTTTTTTGCTGAAAATTGGACAGTTTATATAATATAACTTCTCTGATATCCGATTTTTTCACTCCCCCCAAGATCTTTTGTTGCTGTTTATGTTGTTGTTGTTGTTGTTGTTGTTGTTCCTCATTTTTTGACAACTTTCTTTGACTAATTATATAGGCTTTATATTTCTAGCAATTCGTGGCCACTGAAATTTCCTCTAACATTGTTTTTTAAATTCTTATTACTATTTTTAAGCTTGATTTCATAGGATCATACTTTGATTATTATACTTTAGTGGTAAGCTAATGATTGGTTAGAAATTTTCCTTAAATGCCTTGCCTATATATCTTGTATCTTTTGCCAAAAGGATTTGGGTATGAGGGTTTATCTTCCAATTTCAGACAGTTTACTATACGGCTATAGCTCTCACTTGTCTGTGCAGGACATCAAAGTCAGCCAAAGGTAAATGACGGGTGCCTGCTTCTTCCTCAGATCTTTGTTACACACATACTCATCCTTTCAAATACCCAAGAATATGTCAGAGCTTTTTTGAAGATTCTATCATTTATAATTCTTATGATTTCATTCTAAACTCCAAGCCAGGTTCTTGTTTACCCTAACTGAAATTGCAGCCATAAGTACTTACGAGATTGCCAGCAGTTTTCAATTTTTTGTATAATAATGCAGGGTAGACTTTTATTTGCTGCAATCCTGAGCTGAGCTCTGTGTCAAATCAAATAGCTACCATATTTTGAGATTTCCCAGGGAGCTGCAAATTTGGACAAAATGTTGACTGTGTTCTGGGGTTGTGCTTTTAATGGAGCTCTGAAAATGGTCACATCCTTCCACTGTCTGCAAAGATTTTGGCTTTCAACTACCATGTCATTGAGTTGATGGATGGAAGGGTGGGACTAGCCCCAAGTTAAACATCACAGAGCCTGCTATAATACTGTAGTTCAATTATTTCTCTTACATAGATGATCTTTCATGGCCTTGGTTGATTGCTCAAGTTCTGAAATAATTTATTTTAGTTGTTTTGTAATATTTTTGTTACTTTAGAGGAAGTCTGAATTAATGAGAAATTCATTCTTCACTGTAAACTTTTCAAGTTCTCAGTCTGTCTTCCTTTAGCACGCATACCTGTAAAAACCCTAGACTCATATTTATTTGTTATCTTTGTTATTTCCCCAGGAAAATATGTTAAATATATTTAATTTTATAGGGTTATATAAAACTGCTAATAATAAGAAGCACATTATTTTTATTTGATTTTTGTCTAGATAATTACTTTCACAGAGAGCCCTGTCGATAGAGTATGAATATATTCAGCCTCCTCTTGAAGGCTATGGATTTACTAGTAATTTTTATAATTTATTTTACAAATAAAAAATTAATGACAGAAAAACCATCACAGAAAATTTGACTTGAGAAATTTGAAAAGAGATAGAAATCTATGAAATTGGTCTATTTTGCCTGTTTCTATTTTAAGAAAAAGACCTTCCTAGTCTTTGTTGTCATCTACACATTCGATGAACTCTTTATCACTCTGTTATAGAACTATTTCTCTCCATCAGGATTAAACACTGATAAGATAACAGTATGATGATTTGTGAATGTGCAGTTCATTCATTTATTTAACAAATGTTTATTGAGCAAAATGTGTGAACTTCTATTAAGCATGATTTAAAATCTGGAGCCTCTCTATTATAGAGGTATTGCCCCTTCCTGAACTAGCCAATTCCAAAGATGTAATAAACCACACTCAGGGCAACATCCACATAACACAGAGATAAGTACCAGAAAACTAGGGACAACCCCCATGCCTTACAGCTCACTGGAATATTCAAATTAGCCAACTATAAATCTACTTATCATGCCTCACCTGTTCCTTCCCATAGAAACAAGAAAGGATCCTTCCCAAAGTTGTCCCCTCTCCTTCTGCTTCCTGACTAAACCTGGTACTCCCGTTTGTGTCCCCTTCTCTTGGGAAGTATAACAAACTATCTTTTCAATGTTAGTCTCTCCTGATCTGTTGGCCTCACCATAACTCAATAATAATACAAGCTACATTTTAAAACAGTCTAAGATTTCAGTGAGTTTAATAGCCTGACTTCTCAACCTCAGAATCATTGCAATAAAATGAGACAATAAGCAACATATAACCTATCTGAATTGTTAAATTTTGTAGACCCTGTACTTCCCAGTATTTTTGTGGATAACCTATTTTGCAGTCCTTTACCCACAGTAATGACTATGGACATATACAGCATGATAACAGTATTTTTAATTTGTGTGGCAGGACCAAATTTCCATTTAGAACGTACAACAATACATTCTCAACTCACACATTTCATTAAAACACAAACAATAAAACTAATGCCTCAGTGCAGTTTTCTGCATGAAGACAAGCAAAAAGGAAATGAGATGCAGGCAAGATCCATAGAAAAAGATCAATGTGTTCATGACATCTAAGCAGTAAAAAGTTTTAAATAAAAACAGCTTTCTTTAGGTAAAATGAACATATGTGCGGAAATTATTCATCTTTTGCCAACTTCACTTAATCTTTTGCCACAAAAGTATGTACTTTTGTTCTTATTGTGGAACAACCTGAATTAGAGGCATACAAAGACCCAATTGCAGAAGGTTTTGTGGGCCATGGCATGTTCTTATCAAAGAGGCAATGAAGATGATTAATTGTTTAAAGCACTGATCTTACCCATAAAAGGAAGCACTACATTTTGTGGTTATTCAAAGTTTTGCCACCTTCTTTGGAACATAAGATCCAGGGGGCAGGATCTTTTGTCTCTATGCTTACTGTTGTATTCTTAGCACCTGGCACTAAGTCAGCAACCAGTGTCAGAAAAAAGGACGGTTTCACAAAATATATTCTTTCCCATCTGGCATTAAAGAATTGACAATCTTTGTCCAAAATTCAAATAATAGCACAATTCTTCCTCCAAAATATAGAAGGAACTAGAAATGTTCAAATATTTTTTCTTGTCTTGGAACAATGGCCTGAAATCACAAAAAAATATATCTAGTGAAACGTTGCAGTACTGGATTTAGCAGTTTGCTGGCTATAAAAGAATACTTAAAAGGTAAAACATAATTTAAAGTTAAATATCTTCAAGAAAGCCCTCAAGATTCTAAGTTGTCACACATGTTTTGGAGAAAGTTAAAAATATGTGTGCCTAAATATCCAAAAGAGTCAGTGGGGCAACCCTGCATAAGACTAACAAGTAGCATGTGCAAATTTCTGGTTTTCTAAAACATTATTTTTAGCCCTTGGAACTCTTTAATATAGTTTTTTTTTTTCTTTACCTCATTTAGAAAGTTGTCCTAACTTGTGTAAGGTAAAAAACTAGTATGTCAGATCTAGAATTTAAAATTATATCTTTCCAATTATAATTTTTTAAATATTGCCAGTTATCCAAATAGTCTGTTAATAAGATGATGAGATTGATTCGATAAATCATACATAAAAAATTGCACTCATCATTTAATGTTGGGTCTGATCCCTTTCAAAGCAGTGTCATATGCAGTCACGTGAATATAGCTAGTCCTGCATTTAAAAGGGCAAATTGTATGACAAATCATTTAAATTTGTCTCTATTTTATTTATAGTCGTTATGTCAAAGTATCACGTATATTATTGATTTAGGGAAAATATTTCACTATTAATAAAACAGATGAGCGGAAGTATGATGATATAAAAAATAAAATATAAAAAAAAGACACGACTCTATTTCTGTTGAAGTAAGCAAAGGAATTTAAAGCATCAGCAACTGGTTATTCTTTTGTCTTCCCTTTGCCAAATAAATAAATAAATAAATAAAAGGAAGGGGAATTGTTTGAGAGAAGACTGTGCCCTCTGATATTGCAGTTATCTAGTTATCCAGTTCATACGCTCCTCGTATCTTACTTCTCACTAGGAAATTTATAACCAAACATAAATTATGTCATACCTAAAAGACACTAGCTTGTCTATTGAAAGTTATGGTTGATAGAAAATGAGTGAAGTTTCCTAAGCAATGAAAATATTGAGACTGTAAAAGAAAATTTTTACTAAATATATATATTTAAAAATCTACCATTAAGAGAGCATCACAGAATTTAATATATTGTATTGTCATTCATCATGTGCATTTAGTAAATTTTTCATTCTCAAAAGAAAAACAAATGTATTGGTGATTTTCTAAGATATATGATTTGTTATCTATATATATATAGTAATCATATGATACATTCTATATCATCATATAAAGTTTGGCATTTGATTAACTTATCTTTCTAAATATTAGTGAAACAACTGGGGATCAGTAAAATTCCCAAACTGACCAAGGGCACTACTTATTAACTATGTGTTCATAAGCAAGCTTCTAAAATTCTTTGTGCTTCAGTTTCCTCATCTGTAAAATGAGGAAAGGGTCTCATGAGATTGAGTTATTCTAAGTAATACACATAGAATAGTACCTGGCATAATCAAACACAATTTTTTATTATATGTAGATATTGAGTAGACACAATTCCAAACTAGTATAGAAAGAACCAGTAAATGTTAAATGTTACATGTTGATAATTTTCTTTTAAAAGAAATAGTTGACAAATTTTATCAAGAAAGTAAGCTTCATTAAACAGACTTGATAAAAAGGAAAAAAAGAGGGCATTCAAGAGATAAATAACAGGATAGCATGCCAGCATTGTACATAATCATATCTGAATAAATAATGATTAACATATTGCAACAATTTCTTTAAATAATATCTCAAAACAACCTTAGGTTGATTTTGGAAGATTGGCAACTATCAACAATGACCAAAAAAAGTTTAACAACTTATTTCAGACATATATAGAGATATTGGCTGTGACAAGAATTTGTTCTCAACCCACAGAACATAATGAAATACAATAATACTACAGAACTCCAAACCAGAAATGTTTAGGTTAATGCTCAGGTTGTTGACCTTCTTCCTTCAGTATATATTTCTAATGAAGGCAAACAAACATATGCCAAGTTACATTCCCATGCTTTTAGACCGAGAGGAAAAGTACCCCAAGTCTACTCAATTTCTTTGGCTCTAGTAGTATTTCTATTAAAATTCTTATACCAGAAACAATAAGAACATAAAACTCCACATATTCTCAATACTAAAATTAAAGTTAAAAGAGCATGGCAACTGAAATTAAATTGTACGCTTTAAGTGAGAGCTCTATGTTATGTAGAAATTATTTCCCGTCAACAAGCATGTGAACCACATAGAATCAGGGTGTCTAGGAGTCCAGAAATGACAGTCTGGCAGCTTAGCAATTTCTCAAATAAGCACATGTAATGTCCTTAAGCATAATTATGAGAAATATAAGACGTGATAAAAAATAAATGAAATTCTAACAAATTAATAATTAATTGAAGCATTAACTGGAAATTTGATTCTCTGTAAGAGGCAAATATTGGGGTTGAAGAATGAAAATTTAAATTACGTGAAAATTACTGAAATAACTACTTATGTGTGAGAAAATTCCATGAGGTCTTTTTAATATATTAATTTGACTTTATAATTACAGAGAACCACCTAATTAACAACAGGAGCTATATATCGCATACATTAAGTAATACATCTATATAAATCTTAGCATAATGTTTTAAAAATTTGTGGGGTATCTAAGTCACTTGTTCTAACAAATTAGCAATATGACAAAACTGGTCGTTGATACATAATTTGTTTTACTAAGATAAACCATAGATAGCATTAAATCAACATAGCATTCTCCAGCATTATCCATAAGACTTATAAAATTGTTATTTGTTTATGTACTCATCCATCTATCCATTCATTCATGTACCCACAGACGACATCTGGGATGACTGGGAAAATAACAAAGCCCATAATAATGAACTTTATGTAAAAAGAAAACTGATAAACAGGACTTGATTACAAAGAAAAGCAATAGCTCTCAAAGATATGTATAATAATAGAAAATAACAATCATGAAGTGCTTATCTAGATACTAGCTTTTTTTTTTTTTTTCACATGAGAAAACTGCAGTACAGAGAGTTTGGTAACTTTCTTAATGTCACTTAGTTATTGGGGGAAGAATGAGTATTTCAATCCAGACATTTTGACTCTATAGCTCCTGCTCTAAAGTACCATGTTACATTCTACATAGAAATACAAATTTTGTGTGAAATCCTGGAAATTCTTATTTGTTACTTTAAATTTCTACCTAGAAAATTCGGAACAACTCTCAATTAAATTCCCTCACCTTCTCTAGCTCATTGTGACCTTTCTCTTTTCTGAAATCCCACAGAACTTATCATTATTCAGGAACAAGTCATGGCCTGCCATAGGAAGATCTAGAAATGATTCATAGAACTATAGACATGTATGGGTTTTCCTTTATCACCTTTTAAATTTTGTTTAGTCAACTCTCAGCTCATTGAGTCCATAAATCTTGCTGATTTATTTTCTCTTTTAAGGAATGCAGTATGACTAAAAGGGTCATAAAAACAACTGTTTTTAGAATTAGAAATTTCCAGTGAATATATCTCCCTGCTCCTTCCTGCAAAGACAGCTGTAGACTCTGGGGAAAAATGCGAGAGACAACAAGAGGAGAACTCTGAAAGGAAGAAAGAGGAAAAAGAACTGGTTAGAGATCCCAGAACTGTGCATCTTATGTCCATCTGAGGAAGAACACTCAGATCAAAAGATAGTCCTACTAACACTAAACATGTTGGAAATAAAACTGGTAAAGGAGATTGATCAGATTCCTTGTAACAGTAAGTAGTCGGTGGAGATAGTTTCCTCCCCTGGCCTGACTCCTCTCCCCATCACCTAGGGAGATGCTGCATAAAATCCTGCTCAGCTTAGAAACCCACTTTGTTCCCCAGGGACTGAGACTACATTCTCTCTCACCCAGGACACTACAATGTCAGGAAGCACATGCATGGGTAACTCTGCCCAAGCAGCCTCCTGAGAGGTGATCCTCATCTACCTTACTTCCCTCCAAGCAGGGTATATTTCTATACAACAAACATTGGCCCAGAAAAGTTTGCTGATGAAGGTCATCAAGAAGATATAATCTCCAGTTAACTCACAAACTGTACCCGGGCAACTAGAAACTCTTCATCCTCTCTCCTGTTTTTAGAATGTGTGTTTTCCTTGCCTTCCTCAATCTTCCCCAAGGATACAGCCTTGAAATAAAAATGCAGTGTTGAGCCTATCTGGATGGTATATTTGACTAAATCTAGTTCGGGCCTCTCTAGAAGAGTTTAAAGATTTGGCAGGCAGGCATAGTAATCTACTTGTTTGGTGTCACCCAAGGCAAGTCTTCTGTAAGTTCTCTTGTTTATAAAACCTGTCCTTTACCAAACTGGAGTGGTCTACCTTTTCCTTCTGTCTCTTCATGCCCTCCACATATGAGACCGGTTTAAGATTATACTGAGGAAGCTCCCAAGGAAGTTTCAAGCCAACAATTAGTAAGCCATCCAAGAAACTAAAGAAATGGGTTTTGGGAAAGAGGCATCCATGAGAGAAATCTTGCATTGGTCATTGACCTCTATGTGAGGAAAGGTGGCCTATCTGTGTCTCTTAATTAAGTTCCCTAGTCTTGGGAAAGAAGCATCCACAAAGGATATTCTGAATTGGCTATTGACTTTTTTAAGGGGTGAGGTAGCCCATATGTTAGATACTCGTGGACTACTGTGTGAGTAGGAGAATGCCCTGAAAATGACAATGGCTTTAATAAGCTTGTTTGAGGAATTCTACATAGTGCACTGTGGGACAAAGAAGTGAAATAAATGGTTGCAGCAGTGGACTGGCCTCTACTCTGGGCAGTTTCATGCTCAATTAGAGACTAAAATTCAAGTTAAAATTTTGGAAGAAGAGTTGAGGTTAGAGAAGGATGTGTTAATGTCCATTACTCTGTTAGCTTCGGGCTAACAGACAAGGTGGGATAGCAGGATAGTAAGATGCAGACTTTAGCATACCATTTTGCAAAGATAGGAAGGCAAAAGATGTTGAAAATAAGAGCCAAGCACTTGTAACAAAAAGCCTAATTAGAACAGTAAGAGGTGGCATCTCTTAAAAAGTGATGAGAATCAAGAGGATATTATGATGATTGATGGGAAAAGGAATGAAACACTCCATGCCTTCTAACTCTTAATACAAAATTAAGTACAAAAGGATATATTTAAATAACAATTAACCCAAACCACCTAGGAGAAAACTTACATTCTTTTCCGGTCTCTTGAAGTTGTAAATCTTATTTTGTCTTTTAAATGCAAACATTGCCAACAGAGACAAAAGAGGAAAAAAAAAGAGAGAGAGAGAGAGAAAGAAAGGAGATTTTTAAAATACAGGCCATAGGTTCAGTCCTGGTTAGTACTTGGATGGGAGACCACCTAGGAATACCAGATTCTGTAGATGTTAAAAAAACTAAAATAAAATACAGGCTGCTATAGAAGTCCCCTTGCCAAAACTAATTTGTAAAAGAGCTAAGTGTTTTGTATTTTTTAAACAAAACTAAAAATAATAAGAGTGAAAAGCAATGAGTATATGTAAGAAGTAAGGAAGGAAATAGAATTTTTTTGGATAAAAAAGAGATTAAAGAAAAAAATGAAAAAGAAATTTTGTCCTAGAATTAAAAGATTGTTTTCTATAAGAAAGAGAAAACATAAAACAAAACTTAATCTGATATTCTAAGCTGCAGAAAGTTTGTGGGGAAAAAATCTTTAAAAAAGAAATTTTTATGTGTTGTCAAACTAAAATTGAAATGAAATTTTTGTAGTTGAAAAAAGGAAGTTTTTAATATCAAAAGTACATTGGTACAAAATTAGAATTTGATGTTCTCTCTGTTAAAAAAGTTTCCTTAGGTTATTGGTCTGTTCTTAATAAAAAATTGTAAACACAGGGTTTTTTTTGTTTTTGTTTTTGTTTTTACCTTTAATATAATCTGCCTAGAAAACAAAGAATCTGCATTCTGTGTTTATTGAAGATCTTTGATTACTTAAGAAAATTGTTTTTTCTATTAAAAAGGTTAATATTTTTATTACTATGCAAATTTTCATATATGTTAAATTTCATGGGAAGAATTGTCAAATGAAAAGTGATCTTAAACTTTCTTTAGGGTATATCTGAGAAAGAATCAAATTCTTTTATCAGTTGTTTAAAATAAGCTATCATCAGATCTTTAATCATGGACATTTTTAAAAATCTTCTGTCATTTACATACAGTTGTTTTATTCTTATGCTTTGGCAAAAATATATTCTTGAAAAAGTTCTTCATCTCCAAGGAGGTGCAGAAGAAAGACTTGTACATTTTTCAGATAACTAAGATCAATTTGCCTTTATGAGAGAGGGACAATTACAAGTTTTTCAAGTTCTTCCCCAAGGGTAACTGCATAGCCTCATAATATGTCATAGGGTGGTAGTCTAATACCTGCCCCTGTTCTCCTTCCCCACATCTGTAAGATGGGCCTATTACACTTGCGACAGAATGCTAACACGTGAAGACTTGCCTCTACAGCAAGACACTCTGCAAGCTTTGCTAGAACATCTGCAAGGGAGAAGGTGGATTATGAGCTCACAGAGATTGCAAGGCATAAGCACCACCATGAGTTTCTGGGACTCATTTGATCAGGTAAGATGCATGTTGTCCAGAAGCTGTGTTTGATAAGATGTAAGCCTTTGTAGGGATTTGGGGGTTTTAGAGGGTGTTTATTTCCTGCCTCCAGTCCTATGGAACCTGGTAAAGAAAAGGCACATATGGGATGGGGGATCAGAAGAACAAGCCACATTTGAAAAGATAAAATACTAGTGAAGCAGATTGAAGTTCTAGGCATATTCCAAGACGGACTATCATTAAATTAGATGTGTCTGCAATTGTGGAGGGTATGGAGTAAGTACTGTAGCAGGCACACCAAAAGCAGGAGAAAATGGGGACAGAAACCCAACATATCCCATTGAGTAACAGTTCCTAGTAGTGTACACAGTGCTCCTCTAGGTGGAACTTCTCTCAGGAGGGAATGAACCTTAGCGGTGACTAAGGAACTCAGAGCTATTTGGCTGGTGATTACTCATGATCCCTAGACATTAAAACTTCACACTAACTGTTGGGTTATTTTAAAGAAATTAACCCTATGGCTTCTATAATGAAAAGCCGAGGTGTAGATAATTCATGAATGGTCCCTTGTGGGATCAGGATTGGATTCACCTTCAAAAGCCTGAGGATATCTTGTCTTTCATACAGCTCATAAGGCACTGGCACCCCCTGGCAATAAGACTGATGCCTTAGGTCAGGCATGAGCCCTAACTACTGATGCTTTAGTAGATACAGCAGATTGGGTATATAGAATAAGTGGCCACCACTGTGCCTGGGTGAGATGTCATATTGCCATGGATGCCAGATTGCCCTTAAAATAGAATGACTTGGTTAGTGGAGTAAGAGCATGTCATTTGTGTTCTAAACAAAGTCCAAAGCAAATGTCAAAGGAATTTGTGCTCATCCACCCAAATTCCCATCTGGTAAGGAATTGACAAATTGACTATATTGGCCCCCTCCCTATGAGTGAAAGTTCTAAATATGTTCCAAGTTTGTGTGGACACTTCATCTGGCCTAGCCCAAGATTTCCCTGCCACCACACAAACCAGGCTGCCACTATTAGGGGATTAGAAAAGCTGAGTATCATACGTAGATATTCTTGTCAATAAATAATGATCAGGTATCACATTTCAAAGGTCATGATATGCAAAACTAAGCAAGAGAACATGGCATTGAATGGAGGCTCCACACTCATATAACCCACAGACAACAGGGTTGAAAAAGGAAAAATAAAATATTAAAGCAGAAGATTAAATTATTACTAGGAAAACCACTTTGGCCAGGGGAACTAAAGTACTGTCTCAGATTTTAATATGTTTGAATGACCAACCAGTAGGGCTTGTTGCCCCATATGCCAGACTGGAGAACCCTGCTGAGATAGCCAATACCGTAATTGTATGGAAGTAGAGGAAGACAGGCAATGCCCCAACTCTTACCATGGATCAGAGTGCTATACTGATGAAAATACCAAGCCCCAACATGACTGGGAAAAAGAGCTATCTACAGAAATTTACAATGGGAAACTCAGCTAGAATGAGTGAATTCCTTTGTAGATTTGAGTAAGGGGGAACTATTCAGTCTCCACTGGGATCCCATTGTCCTGCTACAAGCTGGACCTGTTGAAATACATTATACTTGAAATACAACACACAATACTGAAAGAAGGGAGAAAATGGAAATTCTAGTCTTGTATATCCTGCCCCCCAATCTATCTCTTCATCTCTAATAGTGCTGCCTCACCCCAGCAATATGTATGATATGCATAGCCTGGTCAAGTTCCAAAAGCTGCCAGCCTCCCTATCTTCAAGGTCAGGCGGGCACATTTTGTTTCTCACTGGTACAATCATTTGGCTGCTGTTTTTGTTCCCTCTGTTGGCTTGGAGGACATTATAGCACACATAGAAGCTCTTACTAAATTCACCGAGCAAGTCTTGAATGATAGCCAACAAACCTTGCCCTTACTGAAATCTGAAATGTCTCTGATAAAAAGGCTACCCTTCAAAATAGAATGGCTTTGAGCATCATTACTGCCTTGCAAGGAGGGACCTGTGTCATTACCCAAACAGAATGTTGAGTGTTTATACCTAATGAATCTACTAATCTGTTATCTTTATCAAATCACATAAAAATATGAATGAACACCTTGAGTGATCTGATCCCTGACCTAAAGCTTTAGTAATTTAATGGTTCTGATAAGTGGCTTTTGATTTAAAAAAAAAAAAAAGTGTCTCAAATTTTAAAAATTAATGTCTTAACCTGTGTTTTCTCCAGGATGTGACTATATATTATGACATCTGTGACAACGTGTCCAGATAGCTACCAAAAAAGCTATCTTTGGTAAAGATAGTGCTAAATATACCCCTTGCTGACCGTTTAGGACACATTAAGAAAAAGGGGGGCATATGACATTATAAGAGCTAGTGAAAGAGGGTAAATTATTAGGGGGGTTCATCAGGAAGACTTGACAGCCAGTTGACCCTGGACCTGGATGTGGGCATTTGGAGTCTCCCCCATTCTTTTCCCTATCCTTGAGATGTGTGTTTCAACTGCCTTCTTCTGTGTTAATTTAAATAGGGTGAATTCCTGTTAAAAAGAAAAAAAGTCTTAATTATGACTCAGAATCTCATAACATAATAAGCAAAAAGACAGAATATAATAAAAACTTATGTGTCATACCAAGATCATAATTTGAAAGATAAAAGACAACCATCTAACACCAACAATTAGATGAATCACATATTGCACTCTGACAAGAATTTTAAAGCAATCATCACAGAAAGTTTTAATAAGCAAATTTAAATTCTCTTAAGATAAATGAAAGTATAACATTTAAACAAAGAAAAAAGTTATAAAAAATGGAAGTTAAGGAAATAAAAAGTAAAATAACAAAAACAACATGCTGGAAAAGATCAATTTTAGAGTGAAGATGAGAGAAGATAGAAACAGTGATCTGGAAGACAAATTAAAAACTTTACCCAATTTAAGGAACAGAGAGAATATGTCTAAAAAGAAAGAGTAGCCTCAGTGACTCATGTAACAATAACAAAATATCAAAATAACAAATAACAAAATAACAAAAACAAAATAACAAAACAACAGTAACATCATTAAGTCTAATTCTATGTCATAGAGTGTTTTATATCTTAATTTCAAATATTCATTATATAATATCTGAACTAAGGATCTGTATATGTAAATCGACACTTTTCTCCTACTTTAGAAATGATTAGATAAGATAGATATATTTATATATACTTTATAATATCCTTACAGCACATTTTGAGATTATTTTGAATAAAAATCCACTTGAACTCTATTCAATAAATGAATACTATATTAAATACACAATCAAATGGTCAATTATTTTCATTTTTACAGCAATATCTGTAGATTATGTCATTGTATTCAAATAGTCTCTACTGTTATTTTTTCAAAGACAAGAAATAACAGGAAATTAAAAAATTTTTATAATGCTTATATTCAATTAAAGCTTATATATATGACAAGTTATCATGACAAAATATATAATCTCTTACTAAAGATTATCATTTTTTATGATTCTTGAAATGATTCATGGCATTTTACTAAAAATAAGATTTTCTTTTTAATTTTTCAACACATGATAATATGTGAGCTATTGCTATATTTTCATTGTTCCAGTTTAAAATGTAATTTTTTTCTCCTTTTTTATTTGTTTTAATTATTATGATTAATAGTATGAATAAATAGATTTTAGAAATTTACTATACTATTTTTCTAAGTATTAGTATCAGACATAATATGAAAAAATGACTATTTTGTATTTCAGTATATTTTCTGTTTCAAGAAACAAAACAAATAAAATGTATTTCAATATGGCTCATGCAGTATAGGGGATTTATTAGCTCAAATAATGGAAAGTCAGTGGATAGGGAGGCTTCATACATAGTTTAATTAAGCAGTACAATAATGTCATAAGGACTCCGATTTCATTCATTTTTCTCTGACGTGTATCATGTGATATCAGGTTCATTCCAACACTGGCTTCTCTTTTAGTACTAAGTAGTCACAGGGCTTGTTTTTTCATCTACTTCCAAAGATAGAGAAAAGATTTCTTCTGGAAGTTATTTTAGGAGACTAAGAAAGTTTGTTTATTTGCTTTTCTAAAGGCTCCAGACATCTCTACATAGACATTATTGGATCACATTGAGTCACATGCCAATCACTACAACAGTAAATATTGCCAGTGAATGGGATGTTAAGACTGAGCAATTTGTCCTTTTCTACAGTCCAGATGGAGTCAGCTTTTTAATTTAAAAGTAAATTAGTTGTGCAGGGGATATATGGAAGTGTTAATAAGAGAAGGGAAAAGGTGAGGGGGGTTGTTGAGCAGGCAAATACAATATTTATGAAAGAATTACATAAAGTGCAAATCCTCTGGATCCTAATAAAAATGCTAATCTTCAGTAATCATGAATTTCCACTGTCTTCCCACTGCTGAGATTTGGGAAACCACCAGCCTTTTTAGGAGTTTCAGAATAAATATCTTTTGGAACTTAGTAATTTGCAATTTATGTGAAGTAAATTGGCCTTATGAAGAAAAAATCCATGGAGCAGAAGAAAAGATAGAATTTAAGCAGCTGTATTTATTACAACTGCTTAAGTTATACTATAAAGCTTTGTATACAGTATTACATTTAATCTTCGCAAAACTCATTAATGGTAGATGCATATAACTCTAACAAAGACCAGAAATTCAGATTAAGAGATGTTAAATAATGTCCTTAGGATTACATCATCTTAATATATACACTGCTAACATTACCATTATGAGTACTCTTTTGCAAATTTTGAAAATTAAACAGGAATAAAAGTTCTAACATAGTTTGGGTTCCTTGGCAAAGTTTTTTTTAAGTGAAGCAATAACCCTAGGTTAACCACAGTAAAATTCACCCCTCCTAGATTGTTCTGAATGAGGACCAGACTCTGCGGAACAGGATGGAGACACAGGGAAGCATGACTTAATTCTAACTGATAATGCCAAGTGAACAAGCAATTTAATTTGGGCATTTTCCAGAAAGAAAATGACCAAATCATTTTTATCCCTCATGGAGGCATTAGCACAATGTTCCTCTTGCAGGGGAAAAAAAAAAAAGTAAAATATGAAGTCATTCCAGCAATAAAAATATCTATCTTCTAAATAGAATTTTCTTTTAAGAGTAAAAGTAGATTTCACATAATAATTTTGCTTTTAATTAAAATAAGACAAATAAATATTTCCATGATAATTACCTCAAAATTTAGAAATGTGTTGTTTTATTCTTGAATCTAAATTTATCTTTTAAATAAAGTAAAATAAAATTCTTTTTAGTTCAAGTACTTAATGAAAACCTGTTAATTGTTGCTAGATTCCATAAAGATTTTCCTTAAGAATCTGTTTTTTCCGTAAGACCTCTGAAATTGTTTTTTGGGAAAAAGTATTAATATTTAATCTTCAGTAATTAACATACTTTAAGTAATGAGGAAATAATTTCCTTGCTCTGTATTTTAAGCAAATATAAAATCTCATTACCTTGTTTAAATAACAGCTTTATTGAGAGATAATTTATATATTGTTAAATTCACCTTTTAATAGTGTATAATTCAGTAGTTTTATGTATATTCATAGATTTGTGCAACCATCACCACAATCTAATTTCCAAACGTTCTCTTTGCCCCCTAAAAAACACTCATACATATTTAGCAGTCACTCTGCATTTCACCATCCCAGCAGTCTCTGACAACCATTAATATGTACTCTGCCTCTATGGATTTGCCTATTTTGAGCATTTCATATAAATAGAATCATTTAATTTGTGACCTTTTGTAACAGTTTATTTTGTGTAGTATAACATCAAAGTTTATTTGTATTGTAGCATGTATCAGTACTTTATTCCTTTTTATGGCTGTATAATATTTCATTATGTGACTATACCCTAGTTTGTTTACCCATTAGTTTGTTGATGATCATTTTGGTTTGTCCCCACATCTTGTCCCTTATAAATAATGCTACTGTAAACATTTTGTACATATTTTTATGTGGATATATATTTTGATTTCTTGTAGGTATATACTTGTTAGTGGAATTGCTAGGTAATACAGTAACTTTTATTTTATTCTGTTATTATTGCCTCAAATCTACCACATTGGGAAGAGGCGTTATATGTAATCTCTTAATTTTAAGGATTGAAACCTGAACAAAGCTCATAGGAAACAAACAAAAGAACTTAGCAATCTTTTCAATAGTCTTATATTTCTTTCCAAAACAAACAAACAAACAAAAATTTGAACTAAGACATTAAAATTCTGTTTATATTTTAATTATTGAAATTAAATGACTGTTCATATTAAAAATATTGTGTTTTTTATTGAAAATGCTTCAGTCACACCAGAGAGAAATAAAAACTAAATTATTCAAGTTTTTTTTTTTATTTCTTTAACAATTCAAATAATTTTTAGTTGGATGTACTCATTCACATTTAATAAAACTTCCGACCATTTCTTAGCCCAACTCCCCACTCTCCATAAATGAATCTTCTTATTGAATCATATTCCAAATTAAAAAAAAAATATTTATAGATTTGGAGAGTATAGAGAACCTTAAAAATGAAAGTATATTTTATCATCAATATATACCACATATGAACCATTAGTAATACATACAAGAGATATCATTTATATCTTTCAGAATATTACATTATGGTTGTATAGACAATACAGAAAAGGAGATGGGGGATAAATCGGATAAATAGTAATAGCTTTATGTTCCTATATTTAGAAGAGAGAGAAAACATCTGATGATAGGTCTTTAAATATATATATTGATTTATTTAAAGATCTATCTTATTTAAAGATCTATCTTATTTAAAGATCTATCATTAAAAAAAGATAGGTCTTTATAAATATATACATTACTTTCCTAAATGACTAATCTCATCATTCCGATTTGACTTGTTTCTTCCTAGTTTACAAAAATACTATTTAGTAACAGAATTTTTTAATATTATAAAATGTTTAGTGTTGGAGGTGCCAATCACATTTGTTATGCATGATAATAAATGTAGTGCCAATTGGTTAAGAGCATTCATTGGTCTTGGATCCCCAAAGACTGTCTTAGCCTGATTCTACAGTTTTATTGCCTGTGTCACCTTTGGCAAAGACTTAATTTTTCTGAGCTTAATGTTCTTATCTACAAAATGGAGTTCTGTTCCCTGACTTCTTCATATGAAAGTTGTGTAAATGAAATAAACTGATACTTGTGAGATTACTTTATAAACCATAAGTTTTGCTGCAAACTAGCTGTTTAATCTTCAAGAAAACACATGATTTGGCACACAGTACTTCTCCTTGACTTAGAGGGCTATTGTCAGTGCCCTTCAACAAATAGTAATCAATTCACAGAAGCTCACTTATATTCTGTTTCAGGTATGCAATAGGAGGCCTGTTTTGTGTGTACAGAGGAGTTAACAATTCACAAAACCTTAAGAGTTGTTGGTGTCTTGAAGTAATGGTGAGCCAGAATTATCAACTAAGTTAGATGATAAGGGATCTGGAAAAAAATTAAAAGGCAAAAAGCAAAACAAACAACAATAACAAAAAACCACTTTGTATTTCTTAGCAACTATGCTTCGATGCTTTCAAAGGGACAAAATTCACACATGGTGTAATCGTTTCTCTCATTCAGCTAAAATAAACAAATTTGTCTGCTGTTGACATGAAGGATAACCTCTTGTCCAAGTCTATATAGTACACTAAAAAGAATGGAATGAAATACATTAAATAACTAGCAGGAAGCAATTATTTCTGACTATATTTATAAATCACAATCCCTGGTCTCTCATACATTTATGTGACATTAGGAGCAGGAAAGAGTAAAAGCTTGGAATATTGGAGCCAAAGAAAATATTTGATATTGTTTATGAGAAGTGGCATAGAATCTGTGATATTTGAATTATGGACTAGCTTTTCTCAGGTCAGGCTCAACAATGAAGTGTCTTTCTTTTCACAAAAGTACAAAACTCATGTTGTCACAGCGCAACTGAAAGAGGCATAGAGAGGAATAAAGTCACTCAGAGCCAAAACACAATGGGAGAAAAGAAAAGGAAAAAAAAAAAAAAAAGCAAGATAACAAAGAAGAGCAGGCACAACTTCTTACAACATTTCTGTAATTTGAAATCTTGAAGGAATAGAAATTCATCTATTTTTAAGAATATACATGATGAAACTTGGCTTAAAATGCAACCTAAGAATAATGGCAGCAAGAAAAAAACTGAAAACTTTGCAGCAGATAATATAAACTGGGGTATAAGCAACCAATCATTTCAACACAAATGACAAGAGACAAGAACAGAAACAGATCATGGAGGTCGAAATGTGAAAGGATGACATTTGGTCTGGCTAGGAACAGTGCTGGTTATTATGGTCAGCACTACATGAAAAAACATAAAATGAAAAAATGATGTTAAATGAATAAACAGACTTTCTCCTGGACATATCAGATTAAGGTTTTACTTTTTTCATAGTGAGGAATGATTAGACATTAATATCAGCTACAATTAATTGACTGATTCAACAATATTTATTAAGCTGGGAACCAGTCTAAGCACTGGGGATACAGCAAGAAACAAAATAGAAAAAGAAACATCTTAGTTCTTTTGGAGCTTATATTCTAGTGAGGGGTGGCAAATAAAATTAAGCAAATAATTTAGTGCATTTAGTATGCCAGTTGATGGCCAGTGCTATGAAGAAAAATGAAACAGAATATCGGAGTAGGAAGTAGCGGCACAGTAGTGGCATCAAGTACTCACTTCACAAAAAGTGTCAGAGAAAATGTGACTGTGAAGGGGACATTTGAGTCACTCTTAAATGAAGTAAAAGAGAAAGCTACATAAACATCTGAGTAGAGAATGTTCAGGGCTCTTACACCAGATGGAACAGCAAGTATAAAGCCCTGTGTAAAGAGATCTGAGTGACTCTAGTGAAGGAAATGAAGGACTGAGCAGCAGCTGCGTTCAAAAAGAATGGGGGAGGGTGATAGGTCAAACACATCACAAGCCAGTCAGAAAATTTTGTTTTGTACAAGAGTGAGGTGGAAAGTCACTCAAGGATGTTGATCAGCCTTGATTTGACTTTGTTTTAATAAGATTACTTTGAGAACAGACTTGGATGAAATAATAATAGCAGAGGTAATATGACATGGTTGGATTCTGATATATTTTGAGAGAAGAGATGCTCTCTTGAGGAAGAAATGTACAGTAAAACAGAGAAAGAAGAAAGATTTTTGCTTCAATAACTGGAAAAGCGAACACAATTTTTAAAAATGCAAAAGAAAAGTTTGGATAGAAAAAAATCGAGAATGAAGCTAGGACGTCTTAATTTCAATATGATTTTTGTACATCCAAAGAAGTATGTTGAGATGCTTATATGTAAGCCTGACCTTCAGGATAGAAGTCTTTATTGAAAATACAAAATTCAGAATTAGCAATTTTTTAAAGTCATGAAACTGGATGCAATAACAGATGTCCAAGAATTAAACCCTGGGATACTCTAAGACTAACAGGTCAGGGAGCTGAGAAGGACTTCCCTCCTCTGAAAAAAAATCTAAGCAAGAGTAGCTAGTGAGGTTGGAAGAAAACAAAGACATTGTTTTTTCTTGCTTGTTTGTTTGTTTGTTTTGTTGTTTTCTGAAAATCAAGTGATAAAATATTTCCAGAGTAATGGTATGATCAACTGTGACATATGAACCGATAACTCACTGTCATTGCTAAGATTAGTACTAATAATTGGTTATAATTTTGATGATATAAATACCAATGCTGACCTTGAAAATTTTCAGTAATGAGGTGAGGGAGAAATATGAGTTGAGTGGATTCATAATGAAATAAGAGTAGGAAAAAAATGGAGATAGGAAGTAGACAACTCCATTGAGGAGTAATGGAAAGCAGAGAAGTAGAGTGGTGGTTCATGAAAATCAAAAAGTTATTTTTTTAAGTTTTTTTTATGGAAAAATAATGATATGTCTATATGCTTATGGGAATAATCCATTAAGGCCTGGGACTTAAGGGTACCTTAGAGAGAGGAGAGGGTAGAATTTCTGGTGTGATGCCCTGAATATTGAAATACATGGATGGTATTTTAAGGTCATGAAGAATGAAGTGCTCTTTCTTTAAAGGATGTTTTATCAAACATTATGGGGGGAAAAAGAAAATACATTGCTTCTGTTTTAACTTTTCGACTTGATACATTTATTACAGAATAATGAGCAATGCAATCCTTACTTCTATGATTTGTAATACCGCAGATAATTTGGCATATGCCTATTCCCTTGAAAAATCATATCACCCTAAAAGAAATACAGCAGTTGTAAAATATTAACTACATTCTTCTATTTTATTTAGTTTTATGAATAATTTGGGGAAATAAGAGAATGAAAAAAATTAAAAGTACTAATTGGCTTGTTTTCTAAAATGGCAAAAACAAAACAAAACAAAAATTCTAATTTAAACTTTAAACTTAATAATATATATTTTCCAGTGTTCAGTTACTTACTCTTTTGAATTTCTAAGGTAATTTTTTCTTTAAAGTTTAGAGTTGACACATTTTCTCTATTGTTATACTCTGACTGTCAGCATGAATTTATAGATTCAATGAAACTCAGAAAATATTTGTTTAAAGAAATGGACATTTAGGCCTAGAAAACATTAAAACTTCAGGGTAGAAGTGTATCTTGATTACCAACAAATGAGAAGCCAAACAAATGGTATTTAGTAACAGGGGAAAAGAGTGAGCTATTGAAATAGTGGTAACATCTGAGTTTATGAGTCTGGCTAGTGAGCTATGAGGACACTGCAGAGAATATCCTATTCCAGAGTTGGTTTTTCATCCTTCATTGAGCCAATATCTATTTTGTCAGTACTCTGAATATTTTGCTACAGTATTCTTTTACACTAAATAGGTAATGTGTGTGTGTGGTGTTTTTTTTTTTTGGGGGGGGGGCGGAGAACTTCACCTGGATAAATGTTCCCCTCTGCTCTCCAAATTCCCTAAACTGCTGAATGCTATTGAAGAAAAATCACACAACTACACATATTAGTGCCACCATTATTTTATAATTCCCAACTATGTTAAACTATATTTCCAACTCTGCCCACTAGTTCTTTTATATCAATATTTTCTCCAATCTTCTTTAGCAGATATATTTTTGAATTTCTCCATTCTTCTCAAACTTAGAATCCTGTAGCCACCTGATTCATTCTCAGAAAATAATTCTATTTTCAATTTTTCTTTAAAACATCATTAAAAATAACATCCTAAATATTTACCCCAAACTCATCAAATATACTTATAGTTGCATCAAACTTTTTTTTTTTTAATCCTGCTTCACACTTATTTGAGTGGCCTTGTTCAATTTAATGTTGAACTCTTCATCAGACTTTGGGATTTTCTCCCCCTTGAAATTTAAAAAATCTCATTAATTCATTATTTCTTTTTCTTATTTCATTAGTATCTCTCCTTCAGCTGGTATTTCTCAATCTCTGGATTCTCTTACCTTAAAATAGAATCCAAGTTAAAATTGCCTTACTATGGGATCTCAATATTCTTATTGAAATTATGAGATGATATGGCTAGGTAATTACTATATTGTTTTTAGCATTTGCATTCTGTTAATTAAAAGACCTATGGGATTTAATGTGATAAAGTGTCCTTTACAGCATCTTAAGACCTAGGATGATTCGAAATGAAATAGAGAAGCAGGCATTATTATCTTTAATATCTTTAAAACACTGAAAAAGTCATGTAATAAAATTCAATAAACTATAGATTGTATGTATAATGGATAACTTAGAGGACTAGAATCTTATGTTGTAATTGGTGGAGAGTAGAAAAGGATATAGAGGAAAAAAAAATTTCCTCACACATTTACATGTATAGGAAATCAAAAATACTTTCAATAGGAATAATATGGTTTATCTGATATTCCACCCACTAGATACGCAACACCACATTCTCTTTGACACAGAGTCCATGCAAAAGTAGTATGTTTATCCTAGAATAAAAAGACTGTCACATATCGTTCTCCTTGATCTTCTTAAAGATATAATAATTTTAAATGCACATATTTATACTTGTAAGCTACTACGTGTATAAATGCACATATATATACATGTAGTTTTCTTCTTCATAAAAGAAAGATTTAGAACATGTAAAATATGAATAACATATTCCTGCAAAAATAATACTTGGCTTTCAACTTTCAAAGGTCATGTATCTAAGGTCTCGCCAAAGAAGTGAGTAAATGAAAAAACACAATATAATACCACTGATTGCCTTCACATAAAGCTGATTTCAGTATTTCTGTGTGCATATTATTTACTAAGAATAAATTTTTAGCGATACACTTTGAATTATGTCTGTAAATTAATGGTTAAGGCAATACATAAAACCCAATTGTTCTCAAGAGGTCCATTACTAGATGAAATTCACTTTTACTCTACAGGGATAATAAAGTGTTTCAATTGGGAGAAATGTACTGCTTGGAATTCCACCTTTTTGCTGATGTTAGCCACTATCATGAGAGCTAATTTAAAGTTTCTTCCAACACTACCCATTTGTCAATGCAGATGTGTGTGAGTTATTTCCAGTTGACTAGGTTTCTGAGGCTCCCTTTACTATCAATACCTCAAGTAATGTAAACGTCAGCATACTTCAAATCAATATTGTGAAAAATCCTATGTAGAAAATCCTATGTAATAAAGTAATAATTTTCAAATTATATTAAAATATTTCTGAAATAAAAAAATTACATTGTGATATTGTGATTTATAATTATAAATATATATTTGGTTTATGTCCTTGTCTCTTGCACAAAGTTTTTGAAAGCATTGAAATTTTCTGTGGTAAGAGCAATAATGGTGTCTTGATATTCATAACAAACTTCTTTCAATCACACCTCAGTTTATGTTAATGAAATGATTTTTGGAAAATACCTAAAGATAGGAGCTGGATTCCAGGAGAATCAACCATATGATCAGATGGTTAGAACTTTCAGTTCCATCACCTGACTTCCCGACAGGGGAGATGGGCTGGACGTTGAATTAATCAACAATAGCCATTGATTGAATCAATCATGCCTATGTATTAAAGCTTCCATAAAAATCCTAAAAGATAGGGTTTTGTGAACTTCTAGGTTGATGAGCACATGGAGATTCTGAATAAGTGGCTTGCTCAGAAAGCATGGAAGCTCTCCAGGCCCCTTCCTACTTCCTTGTCCTATGCATCTCTCCCAGTTGACTGTTCTTGAATAATAGCCTTTTATAATAACAGTAATCTACTAAGTAAACTGGTTTCCTGAGTTCTGTGAGCCACTCTAGCAAATTAATTGAACCAAAGGAGGGGGCTGTAGGAACCTCCAATTTATATCCAGTTGGCCAGAATTACAGACACCTGAACTTGCAATTGGCAACTGAAATAGAGAAAGTTTTGTAGAAATGAGCCCTTAACCTATGGGATCTGACAATCTCCAGATAGATAGTATCAGAATTGAGTTAAATTATTGGGACACCCAGTCAGCATCTGATGAGAATTAAGTTGTTTGGTGGTGTA
>NW_006432491.1:1494512-1497694 GCF_000325575.1 Pteropus alecto | reverse complement strand
ACAGTGTCAAAGACATGGAAGCAACCAAAATGCTCTTCGATAGATGATTGGCTAAAGAAGCTGTGGTACATATATAAAATGGACTATTACTCAGAAGAGATGTAATACTGCCATCTGCGACAACATGGATGGACCTTGAGATAATCATGCTAAACAAGCCAGACAAAAAGTTGAAAATCACATGCTATCACTTATATGTGGGATATAAACTTAAAAGCAACGAATGAACAGAACAAACAGAGACTCATGGACATGGACTATAGACTAGTGGTTGCCAGTGGGTAGGTGGTGGGAGAGGTGGGGGAGGTAGATGTGATAAAGGGGGTCCAATATAGAAGGGTAGGAGGAGGGCAAAGTGGGTAAAAGGGATCAAATATATGGTAGCTGAGGAAACTGGACTTTGGGTAGTAAAAACACAGTAGAATATACATATATCAAATTATAATGTACACCTGAAAATTATATAATTGTATTAACCAATGTTACCCCAATAAACAATTAAAAAAAATCATCGTAATTGGTGTCAGAATTGAAATATGTCAAATCCTAACATGTAAAATTACTAAAAGTCAAAATGGTCGACTTGCTAAAATTGAGTGTATGACCACTGTAGTCCTTTCTCATTGGCAACTTTCTTGTCTCTTCCATCTATACACTCTGGTCTACATAACAATATGATACCATTTCTGAAAGTTATTTATTTTATTGTATTCTTAGTTTGCAAACTATTATAGTAATGTAATTGAAAGTTCCCTTCCTCGATCATTTGGGAATTTACATAATGTAACTTCAAGAATATAGGCAATAAATGTATAATAAGTTTCAGGGTTGTTCAAAGTTTGTTCTAGCACAGAAATGTATACTGTGAGGGAGGCATAGTAGGCAGTATAATATTAGAAAAGAATAGTAGGAGAAAAAAATGGGAGGATTCTCCATTAAGGCACTTTTAAACTTGTGTACAAGTTTTTAGGTAGAAATATGTTTCCATTTGTCTTGAGTATTTCACCAATGAGTAGAATTGCTGGATCATATGGTAATTCTGTTTAACATTTTGAGGAACTAGTTGTACAGTTTACAATCCCACCAGCAGTGTATGAAGTCTCCAATTTTCTACATCCTCATCAATACTTGTTATTACCTTTCTTTCTAATCACAGCCATCTTAGTGGCTATGAAGTGCTATATAATTATGATTTTTACTTGCATTTCTCAAATACAAAAGACTTTGAGCATCCTTCTGTGTACTTTTTGACCATTTCTATATCTTCTTTTGCAATATAGTCTGTTCAGTCTCTGCTCATTTTTTAATTGGATTATTATCTTTTCACTATTAAATCATGAGTTTCTTATATATTCTAGAGAAAAGTCTATTATCAGATATGTTATTTGCCAATACTTCCTCTAATTTTGTCAATTCTTTTAATGACGACTTTTAAAGAACAATTTTCATTTTGATAAAATCTAATTTATTTCTTCTTTTGTGGTGAGTTTCTTTGTTATATCTAAGAAAGCTTCACAATCATAAAGATTTTCTTACATATTTTCTTCTAAAAGATTTATTGGTTTATATCTTATATTTAGGTTTGTAACATATGGTGAATTCATTTTTGTAAATTGTGTGAAGAAAGAATAAAACTTTTTTTTTTTTTTTTTTTTTTTTTTTGCTTATCAATATCCAATTGCAATAGCACTCATTTGTTAACAAGTCCTTACCCATTTATATGCCTTGGTACAAATAGAAAATAAGTTGACCATAAATGTAAATGTTCATTTCTGGAATTTTAATTTCATTCCATCAATCTGTATGTTTATCTTTTTGCCTATATCATACTGTTTTGATTACTGTAGTTTTATAATGTTATGAAATCAGAAATCATAAGTCCTCCATTTTTGTTCTTCTTTTTCAATATAATTGTGCCCATTCTGGGTCCTGTGCATTTTTATATGAATTTTCAGATTACTTTGTCAAATTCTTCAAAAAATAATCAAACCGGGTTTCACTAGAGACTACATAGACTCTTTAGATCAATTTTGGAAGCATTGCTATCTTAACAGTATTCAAATTTACAACCCATGAATATGATATGTTAGTGCATTATTTAAGATTTTTAATTTCTATTAACATTTTTGTTTGCAGTTTTCAGATTACTTGTCTTCTACTCCTATTGCTGTTGTAAATGGAATTGTTTTCTTAATTTTATTTTCCAACTTTTATATAGTATATTGAAATACAATTAATTTTTGCATGTTGACATAGTACATTGTAACTTTGCTGAAATCATTTATTCTAATATTTTTGTAGGTTTGTTATTATTTATCTCTATATAAGAGCATATAATTTGCAAATAGATATAGCTATATTTCTCCTTTTCCTCTCATTTCTCCTGGAAACTTTAGTATAATGTTGACTACAATTTTTAAGAGTGTACATCCTTATTTCATTTTCTGATAGTAATTGAAAAGCATTGATTATTTCACTATTAAGTTATGTCACCTTTGGGTTTTTCATAGAAACCCTTCATCAGATTAAGGAAGTTCTCTTCTACTCTTTATTTGTTGAACATTTTACCGTGAAAGGATTTGGGCTTTTTGTCATATGTTTTTTTCTGTGTATACTTCTGTGATCATGTAGTTTTTGTCTGTCATTCTGTCAGTATGGTACATTACTTTGATTGATTTTCAGATGTTAAATCAACCTAGCATTCTTGAGATAAATCTCATATGTTCATAATGCATAATCCTTTTTACAGGTTGCTGGATTCAGTTTATAAATATTTAACTAGGAAGTTTTAAGCCTGTATTCATAAAAAATAGTATTCTGTTGTTTTCTTTTCTTGTAATGTTATTATCTGTTTTTGATAACATGCACCACTGGCCTCATAGAATTTGTTGCAAAGTGTTTCATTCTCTTATAGTTTTTGGAAGACTGTTTAAAAGAATACTAATACTTTTAAAAATTATTTGGTAGAACTCACAAGTGAAGTAATCTGTGTCTGGGCTTTATGAGAAGTTTCTAAATTAGTAGTTTAATCAATTTACTGGTTTTATGCCTATTCAAATTTTCTAAGTTTTGAGTCAACTTTTATAATTTATATCATCTAAGTTATCTAATTTATTTGTATACAGTTATTCATAGTATAATTTTATATATTTGTGTGTATATATGTATATGCATTATATATA